>NC_043964.1:6292601-6510101 GCF_902148855.1 Sphaeramia orbicularis
ATACAGAGCGTTTCCACAGCAGATGTTTTATTTTATAAAATACAAAAGTATCTACTGATCTAAAATGCAATGATTTTACATTATATCAAACACATTTTATTCAAAACAGAGCACAAAAAATAGATTACATATATATATATATATATATATATATATATATATTTATATATACAGGGTGGGGAAGCAAAATTTACAATGAACATTTAGTTGTTTTTTCTCAGCAGGCACTACGTCAATTGTTTTGAAACCAAACATATATTGATGTCATAATCATACCTAACACTATTATCCATACCTTTTCAGAAACTTTTGCCCATATGAGTAATCAGGAAAGCAAACGTCAAAGAGTGTGTGATTTGCTGAATGCACTCGTCACACCAAAGGAGATTTCAGAAATAGTTGGAGTGTCCATAAAGACTGTTTAGAATGGAAAGAAGAGAATGACTATGAGCAAAACTATTACCAGAAAGTCTGGAAGATACTATTAAAGAAGAATGGGAGAAGTTGTCACCTGAATATTTGAGGAACACTTGCGCAAGTTTCAGGAAGCGTGTGAAGGCAGTTATTGAGAAAGAAGGAGGACACACAGAATAAAAACATTTTCTATTATGTCAATTTTCTTGTGGCAAATAAATTCTCATGACTTTCAATAAACTAATTGGTCATACACTGTCTTTCAATCCCTGCCTCAAAATATTGTAAATTTTGCTTCCCCACCCTGTGTATATATATATATATATATATATATATATATATATATATATATATATATATATATATATATATATACATATATATATATATATATATATATATATATATATATATATATATGTACACACACACACACACATATATATCAATAAAGTTATGTTTAGAGCTGAAATGATTAATTGACTCAAAGTGATAAAAAAAAAAAATCATTCAACCACAATTCTCCTGAATCGAAGCTTTGTTTCCTTCATTTCTCTGCTGTTAAACATTGGTTCCACTGTTGTGTTTCACTCGGATGCTTATTGTAACTCACAAAGAAGCTTCAATTCAGGAAAACTGCAATAGAATATTTCCCTTCAATCAATTCGAGTCAATTAATTGACTCATGAATTTCTGCATTCACTTCAAGCACCTAATAGATTAATCAGTTGCAGCTCTAGTTATGTTTAAAAAATGTATAAAATACTTTGTAAAAATGAAAATAATATGATTATAATACTGGAAAAAATTAGCAAAATGCTTGAAATGAAAGTGAACAAAACATTCGAAAAGGAAAAAATTAACCAAAAAACCCTTAAAACATGGCTTAAGTCAACAAATGCCGAAATAAATGAAAAGTTGGAGACGTTTGTTTTTACATAAAATGAATAAAAATATAGAAACTTTATGAAATAATAATAATATAATAATAATAATTACTAAAATAGATTAATAATAAATATGTGTTTGTATGTTGTTTCCAATTAAGTACGATAGCGTATTAGCACCACATAGAAAAAAAACCAAATACTTGTCACTACGAGAATAAAGTCGTAGTTTAAAAAAAACCCTCATAATTTAATGGAAATAATGTCGTACTTTTATGAGATTAAAGTTGTAGTATTTTGAAAATAAATCCATAATAGTGCAATAAAACGACATAATTCATAAACTGTTTCCTGTAGAGACAAGTGTTGTGGTTTTTTGTTTTTTTTTTTCTTATATGGCTCTAATACATCATCGAACATTTAAAAAACTGAAATAAATTCAATATTAAGGTGAAAAATGAGGGAAAGTAAAAAGTAAAAACTCAGTCACTGGAGGGTTAGTTTGAGTTTCAGCCACATATTAAAAACAGGAAGTAGAAGATGGTTATGTTCAACTTTTTCTGGCTCAAGTTGATGAAATACAAAACAAAAAATGTAAAAAAAAGTTAAAATCATGTGAACATTAGTATCGTTCTGTTCCAAGTTCTACATTATGCGACGAGTGGGTACGACTTTATTCCCATAAATTATGATGTTTTTCCCGCCTGTTTTTAAATTACGACGTTATTCTCAAATAATTATGGGTTTTATCTGGATATTTTACGACTTTATTGTATCTTCATATTTTATGACTTTATTCTCATAAAATTACTGGTTTTATCTCCATATTTTATGACTTTGTGGTTTTCCTTCTGTCTTCAGTTTCTGGACTTGTGGATGTCTCCTTGTGTCTTTTGTCTCCTTGCGTCCTCTGTCTCCTTGCGTCTCTTGTCTCCTTGCGTCCTCTGTCTCCTTGCGTCTTCTGTCTCCTTGCGTCCTCTGTCTCCTTGCGTCTCTTGTCTCCTTGTGTCCTCTGTCTCCTTGCGTCCTCTGTCTCCTTGCGTCCTCTGTCTCCTTGCGTCTTCTGTCTCCTTGCGTCTCTTGTCTCCTTTGTGTCCTCTGTCTCCTTGCGTCCTCTGTCTCCTTGCGTCTCTTGTCTCCTTGCGTCCTCTGTCTCCTTGCGTCCTCTGTCTCCTTGTGTCTTTTGTCTCCTTGCGTCCTCTGTCTCCTTGCGTCTTCTGTCTCCTTGCGTCTTCTGTCTCCTTGCGTCTTCTGTCTCCTTGCGTCCTCTGTCTCCTTGCATCTCTTGTCTCCTTTGCGTCCTCTGTCTCCTTGCGTCCTCTGTCTCCTTGCGTCTCTTGTCTCCTTGCGTCCTCTGTCTCCTTGCGTCTTCTGTCTCCTTGCGTCCTCTGTCTCCTTGCGTCTCTTGTCTCCTTTGCGTCCTCTGTCTCCTTGCGTCCTCTGTCTCCTTGCGTCTCTTGTCTCCTTGCGTCCTCTGTCTCCTTGCGTCTTCTGTCTCCTTGCGTCCTCTGTCTCCTTGCGTCTCTTGTCTCCTTTGCGTCCTCTGTCTCCTTGCGTCCTCTGTCTCCTTGCGTCCTCTGTCTCCTTTGCGTCCTCTGTCTCCTTGCGTCCTCTGTCTCCTTGCGTCTCTTGTCTCCTTGTGTCCTCTGTCTCCTTGCGTCCTCTGTCTCCTTGCGTCTCTTGTCTCCTTGCGTCCTCTGTCTCCTTGCGTCCTCTGTCTCCTTGCGTCTTCTGTCTCCTTGCGTCTCTTGTCTCCTTTGTGTCCTCTGTCTCCTTGCGTCTTCTGTCTCCTTGTGTCTTTTGTCTCCTTGCGTCCTCTGTCTCCTTGCGTCTTCTGTCTCCTTGCGTCCTCTGTCTCCTTGCGTCCTCTGTCTCCTTGCGTCTCTTGTCTCCTTTGTGTCCTCTGTCTCCTTGCGTCCTCTGTCTCCTTGCGTCTCTTGTCTCCTTGCGTCCTCTGTCTCCTTGCGTCTTCTGTCTCCTTGCGTCCTCTGTCTCCTTGCGTCTCTTGTCTCCTTTGTGTCCTCTGTCTCCTTGCGTCCTCTGTCTCCTTGCGTCTCTTGTCTCCTTGCGTCCTCTGTCTCCTTGCGTCTTCTGTCTCCTTGCGTCTTCTGTCTCCTTGCGTCCTCTGTCTCCTTGCGTCTCTTGTCTCCTTTGCGTCCTCTGTCTCCTTGCGTCCTCTGTCTCCTTGCGTCTTCTGTCTCCTTGCGTCCTCTGTCTCCTTGCGTCCTCTGTCTCCTTGCGTCTCTTGTCTCCTTTGCGTCCTCTGTCTCCTTGCGTCCTCTGTCTCCTTGCGTCCTCTGTCTCCTTGCATCTCTTGTCTCCTTTGCGTCCTCTGTCTCCTTGCGTCCTCTGTCTCCTTGCATCTCTTGTCTCCTTTGCGTCCTCTGTCTCCTTGCGTCCTCTGTCTCCTTGCGTCCTCTGTCTCCTTGCGTCTCTTGTCTCCTTGTGTCCTCTGTCTCCTTGCGTCCTCTGTCTCCTTGCGTCTCGGTCCTCAGTCTGTGGAAGTCGACAGTTTGGAGGCAGAAGTTTCCACCTCCATTAAAGCCTCATAGATGTTTCCTGTGTCCCTTCACTCCTTTATAGTGGATTAATGATTTATCGCTCTGGCTTCTCACTCTTCTCATCTTATTGGAGGGGGGGTGGTGGTGGTGGTGGGTTCTGGGGGTGGGGTGGGGGGGTTTCTTAACAAGCTCCTGCTCATTTCCTCCCCCGTCCGTCCTCAGATGGTTTTCTGTTCAGTTCAGATGTGACCCAGTTCAGACACTTTTCCACCAGAACTGCCTCAGTGGGATGAACACAAAGCAGCCAGAAACAAGTCCACCCTGGGGGGGCAGCGTCAGCCCCCCATACCCCCCCACACTGCCACCCCTCCTCTATAAAATAAATAAAACACAGCCCTGTTGGCCTTCATCCTTCATGCAGGTCTGACAGATCGATGCTGGGTTCAGATGTTTACACAGAACCAGAACCAGGTGAAATATGACAGATAGAGAAAAAGACCAGGTCTGGATCTAATGGAGGATTAGAATGGACTCACCTGAGATGAATGAATGAGTGAATGAATGAATGAATGAGTGAACTTATCATGAATGAATGAATGAATACATGAAGGAATGAATGAATAAGTGAGTGAACCCATCGTGAATGAATGAATGAATGAATGAGTGAGTGAACCCATCATGAATGAATGAATGAATGAGTGAACCCATCATGAATGAATGAATGAGTGAGTGAGTGAATGAATAAATGAGTGAACCCATCTGGAATGAATGAATGAATGAGTGAATGAGTGAACCCGTCTGGAATGAATGAGTGAATGAATAAATGAACGCACTTGGAATGAATGAGTAAATGAATGAGTGAGTGAATGAATGAGTGAATTTATGAACCCACCTGGAATGAATGAGTGAGTGAATGAGTGAATGAATGAATGAATGAACCCACCTGGAATGAATGAATGAACCCACCTCAAATGAACAAATGAGTGAGTGAATAAGTGAGTGAATGAACCCACCTGGAATGAATGAATGAGTGAATGAATGAACCCACTTGAAAAAAAACTGTCCATTACAGAGATGAAAACAAAGGATTTAATATGAATGAATGAATAAATGAATGGGTGAGTGAATGAGTTAATAAATGAATGAATGAGTGAGTGAATGATATAAATGAGTGAATGAATGAGTGAGTGAATGAGTAAATGAATGAATGGGTAAATGAATGAATGAGTGAAAGAACAAATGAGTGAGTGAATGCATAAATGAATGAATGGACAAGTGAGTGAATAAATGAAAGTGAATAAATGAATGAATGAATAAATAACTAGAAAAGCACTCAGAGATCGCAGACCTCCACCAAGGCAGAGCAGAAATGAAACCCATAAAAGTGACTCTTTCGGTGCCAAACATTAGAAAGTGAACTCAACTTAATAATTCATATATGCAAAGGCAATAGCTGTGATTTCCTCCTGGACTGGACTCTGGTGAGTTAAAGGTCTGGAGTTAAAATGACTCGGTGACTGCCCTCAATTAGCGACGGGAAGAAAGATGGTGGAGTCGGAGCCCAAACGTCGCAGATTCCCAGGTTCGAAATGTGTGGAATCTGTAACTCTGCGGGCTCGGACGCTCGTTCGGACACGCTCTCATGCTCTGGTTGTATTAACGGCTAAATTGAAAGCGTGACCACAGGCCTGAAAGGGGTTTAAGGTAATCTGCAGGATCTGCATTAATGCACAGGTCGGGTCCGAAAGGTCCTTAAACCAAATTAAAGACCTGAGAGCGGGGACCTGAGCAGAAGCAGACGTCATCCTCAGAACATCCTGCCGCGTTCTCCATCTGCTCTGGGTTTCTTTGTGTGATGTTTGGAACGAAGCCTCAGGGTTCACCAGAAATAAATACAAGGAACCTCCAGACGCAAAATGCAAAATAAACAGCAGGATGGAAGAAGGTGGCGGCGAGTCGTCCGTACGTTCATGTGCACGAGGCCGAGAAATGAAAAAAACAAATTGAATTCCATACGTTGAAGGCGCTCGTACCTGCCGCGTTTGACTGAGCATGCTCCGATGTTCCACGGCTGCAGGGACGGTTTATGTTTTTAAAGGTTAAGTCCACAGCTAGCGTCGCCCAAGTGCCTCCTTAAAAAAAGCCAATGGGATGTTTTTGCATTTGATTTCGGATTATTGCAGAAAAGACGCTCGGAGGCAAAGGAAAGTTATGGAGACTCCGATGTTTTGTGCCGTGAATGAAAAACCAGCGAATATGAAAATGTGAACAGTGAAATAAAAAACACCTGAAACGTTAGGTGTGATTTAAACGTCTGCTTTTTCAGTTTCTATTGAGATGAATTTAAACCTTTCAATCAACTTCTGTTTAAACTGTTTCACAGGGGACAGAATATCACTGCCTTAATGTTTTGTTGTTTTTTTTTTTTACATATTTATTATTTTTTGGTGCAGATTTAAGTTATGTTGAACATTTGAATATTCAATTTTAAAGGCATTAAGCTTGTCCCGCTCTTCTCACCCCTGGTCCTACATGACATTCTTGATAATAGTAAAAAAAAAAAAAAGTGCAAAATACTCATAGAACAAACAAGGTAAAATAAAAGAATCTCTTTATCTCAATATTTTACAACTTTATTCTCATAAAATTAGGGGGTTTATCTGGATATTTTAAGACTTTATTGTCATAAAATTACAGGTTTTATCTCAATATTTTACGATTGTATTCTCATTAAATTACGGGTTTACCTCAATATTTTACAACTTTATTCTCATAAAATTACGGGTTTTATCTCCATATTTTATGACTTCATTCTCATAAAATTACTCAATAATTCAGTAAAGCAAAAAAAAACCGAAAAAAAAAACAAAAAACGAGAAGTTAACTGCAAAAAAAAAATAATAATAATAATAAAATAACATAAAATGAACCAGTTGAAGGTGCTTGCAGAATTTCTTTTTTGGGTAAATTTATGACGTTTTCCAGCAGAATCCGACTTAACGCAGACAGTATTTCTGTCTTAATAGTGATAATTAGGGCTGTGTATCGGCAAGAATCTGGTGATACGATACAAATCACAATACTAGGATCACGATATGATACATCACGATATATCATGAAAAAGGCAGTTTTTTGTTTGTTTCTTTTTTTTTTTTTAACTTATTTCCTTGAATTGAATTCCATCAGAAATCTGCACAAATACTAAACACATTTTTATTTGATCCCAACAGGATCTAATGCTATATCACCAAATGTTCCTGTGTTCAAACTGAAATTCTGTTTTACAGACATTACAGTTTCAGATCCTGTTCAAATGTTCATATTCTATGAGTTCAGAACTAACATCAGAACAGTATTTGAGTTCAATCACAACAAAGGAACTAACATTATTTAATAAAAGAGTGTTAAATAATAATAAATAAAATATAAACAACAAAAATGAACCTCCACAATATCTGCATTTGAATAAATACCTAAAAATATCGATACAGTACTTTTTAATATCGATACAGTATTGTGAAATGAAATATCGCGATAAATTGCAGAATCGATATTTTCTTAAACCCCTAGTGATAATAAGAGTCGACGTCCCCTTATCTTAGTTTTTCCATCTGTCACCAACACGTCGAAGCGTAACGTCGGATGGAAGCGCTGCAGGATGACTCTGAAAACCCTCCCGAACCAGGAGGCTCTTCTATTTTTACCGTGTTCTAGTGCGAAGGGGCTGGTGTGGAGTGTTCTGGAATGGAGGTCAGGTCCTCTGCTTTGTTTAACTGCTGTATTAAAAAGAGCCGCATGTGCTGGAATTATGAGACAGCTGTGGAAATGAAGAGCCTGGTCTTCACTGGGACCTGGACCGGTTCTGTTTGTACGTTCACTGAAGGACGGCTCATTAACCCTTTCATGTCTGACGTCCACATTTATGGACACAGAGTCTCAGCTGACGTTCCAAAGGGTTCTGAAGGTACTATAGTCCAGACCACATGGGCTCAGTCTGTACAGACCCTCAACAAAACAGTGAAAACCAGGACCGTCTGAGATTTAGAATGTGGACTGATCTGGGATCTGCTGAAGTGAACCTCCTCAGACCCAGACATGGGTTTACTGTCCACGACTGGACCCAAGAGGTTCACAGATTTAGACAAAACAAACAAAAAAACAAACAAACAAAAAAAACTGTCCACCACAAAAGGACATTCCATAGAAAATTTTTAAAAATGCATCTGAAACAACTTTCCAATTTTGACAATTTAGACAATTATTAGGTCTTTATTAGAGCCTGGCCTTTAGTAGAACCGGGCCTTTATTAGAGCCTGGCCTTTAGTAGAACCGGGCCTTTATTAGAGCCTGGCCTTTAGTAGAACCGGGCCTTTATTAGAGCCTGGCCTTTAGAAGAGCCGGGCCTTTATTAGAGCCTGGCCTTTAGAAGAGCCAGGCCTTTATTAGAGCCTGGCCTTTAGTAGAGCCAGACCTTTAGTAGAGCCAGGACTTTAGTAGAGCCTGGCCTTTAGTAGAGCCGGGCCTTTATTAGAGCCTGGCCTTTGGTAGAGCCGGGCCTTTGTTAGAGCCTGGCCTTTAGTAGAGCCAGGCCTTTAGTAGAGCCGGGCCTTTAGTAGAGCCGGGCCTTTATTAGAGCCTGGCCTTTGGTAGAGCCGGGCCTTTGTTAGAGCCTGGCCTTTAGTAGAGCCGGGCCTTTATTAGAGCCTGGCCTTTGGTAGAGCCGGGCCTTTAGTAGAGCCTGGCCTTTAGTAGAGCCGGGCCTTTAGTAGAGCCTGGCCTTTAGTAGAGCCGGGCCTTTGTTAGAGCCTGGCCTTTAGTAGAGCCGGGCCTTTATTAGAGCCTGGCCTTTGGTAGAGCCGGGCCTTTAGTAGAGCCTGGCCTTTAGTAGAACCGGGCCTTTATTAGAGCCTGGCCTTTAGTAGAACCGGGCCTTTATTAGAGCCTGGCCTTTAGTAGAACCGGGCCTTTATTAGAGCCTGGCCTTTAGAAGAGCCGGGCCTTTATTAGAGCCTGGCCTTTAGAAGAGCCAGGCCTTTATTAGAGCCAGGCCTTTAGTAGAGCCAGACCTTTAGTAGAGCCAGGACTTTAGTAGAGCCTGGCCTTTAGTAGAGCCGGGCCTTTATTAGAGCCTGGCCTTTGGTAGAGCCGGGCCTTTGTTAGAGCCTGGCCTTTAGTAGAGCCGGGCCTTTAGTAGAGCCGGGCCTTTATTAGAGCCTGGCCTTTGGTAGAGCCGGGCCTTTGTTAGAGCCTGGCCTTTAGTAGAGCCGGGCCTTTATTAGAGCCTGGCCTTTGGTAGAGCCGGGCCTTTAGTAGAGCCTGGCCTTTAGTAGAGCCGGGCCTTTAGTAGAGCCTGGCCTTTAGTAGAGCCGGGCCTTTGTTAGAGCCTGGCCTTTAGTAGAGCCGGGCCTTTATTAGAGCCTGGCCTTTGGTAGAGCTGGGCCTTTAGTAGAGCCAGGCCTTTAGTAGAGCCGGGCCTTTATTAGAGCCTGGCCTTTAGTAGAGCCGGGCCTTTGTTAGAGCCTGGCCTTTAGTAGAGCCGGGCCTTTATTAGAGCCTGGCCTTTGGTAGAGCCAGGCCTTTAGTAGAGCCTGGCCTTTAGTAGAGCCAGGCCTTTATTAGAGACAGGCCTTTATTAGAGCCTGGCCTTTAGTAGAGCCAGGCCTTTAGTAGAGCCAGGCCTTTAGTAGAGCCTGGCCTTTAGTAGAGCCGGGCCTTTATTAGAGCCTGGCCTTTGGTAGAGCCAGGCCTTTGGTAGAGCCAGGCCTTTGGTAGAGCCAGGCCTTTAGTAGAGCCTGGCCTTTAGTAGAGCCGGGCCTTTATTAGAGCCTGGCCTTTAGTAGAGCCGGGCCTTTATTAGAGCCTGGCCTTTGGTAGAGCCAGGCCTTTGGTAGAGCCAGGCCTTTGGTAGAGCCGGGCCTTTACTAGAGCCAGGCCTTTAGTAGAGCCAGGCCTTTAGTAGAGCCGGGCCTTTAGTAGAGCCGGGCCTTTAGTAGACCCGGGCCTTTATTAGAGCCTGGCCTTTAGTAGAGCCAGGCCTTTAGTAGAGCCTGGCCTTTAGTAGAGCCGGGCCTTTATTAGAGCCAGGCCTTTGTTAGAGCCTGGCCTTTAGTAGAGCCGGGCCTTTATTAGAGCCTGGCCTTTGGTAGAGCCGGGCCTTTAGTAGAGCCTGGCCTTTAGTAGAGCCGGGCCTTTAGTAGAGCCTGGCCTTTAGTAGAGCCGGGCCTTTGTTAGAGCCTGGCCTTTAGTAGAGCCGGGCCTTTATTAGAGCCTGGCCTTTGGTAGAGCCGGGCCTTTAGTAGAGCCAGGCCTTTAGTAGAGCCGGGCCTTTATTAGAGCCTGGCCTTTAGTAGAGCCGGGCCTTTGTTAGAGCCTGGCCTTTAGTAGAGCCGGGCCTTTATTAGAGCCTGGCCTTTGGTAGAGCCAGGCCTTTAGTAGAGCCAGGCCTTTAGTAGAGCCGGGCCTTTATTAGAGCCGGGCCTTTATTAGAGCCGGGCCTTTATTAGAGCCTGGCCTTTAGTAGAGCCAGGCCTTTAGTAGAGCCAGGCCTTTAGTAGAGCCTGGCCTTTAGTAGAGCCGGGCCTTTATTAGAGCCTGGCCTTTGGTAGAGCCAGGCCTTTGGTAGAGCCAGGCCTTTGGTAGAGCCAGGCCTTTAGTAGAGCCGGGCCTTTAGTAGAGCCGGGCCTTTAGTAGACCCGGGCCTTTATTAGAGCCTGGCCTTTAGTAGAGCCAGGCCTTTAGTAGAGCCTGGCCTTTAGTAGAGCCGGGCCTTTATTAGAGCCAGGCCTTTAGTAGAGCCTGGCCTTTAGTAGAGCCGGGCCTTTATTAGAGCCTGGCCTTTGGTAGAGCCGGGCCTTTATTAGAGCCAGGCCTTTAGTAGAGCCAGGCCTTTACTAGAGCCAGGCCTTTAGTAGAGCCAGGCCTTTATTAGAGCCTGGCCTTTATTAGAGCCAGGCCTTTGGTAGAGCCGGGCCTTTACTAGAGCCAGACATTCAGTAGAGCCAGGCCTTTATTAGAGCCAGGCCTTTATTAGAGCCTGGCCTTTATTAGAGCCAGGCCTTTATTAGAGCCAGGCCTTTAGTAGAGCCAGGCCTTTATTAGAGCCTGGCCTTTATTAGAGCCAGGCCTTTATTAGAGCCAGGCCTTTAGTAGAGCCTGGCCTTCATTAGAGCCAGGCCTTTATTAGACCCTGGCCTTTGGCAGAGCCGGGCCTTTGGCAGAGCCGGGCCTTTGGTAGAGCCGGGCCTTTGGTAGAGCAGGGCCTTTGGTAGAGCCGGGCCTTTATTAGAGCCTGGCCTTTATTAGAGCCAGGCCTTTATCAGAGACAGGCCTTTATTAGAGCCAGGCCTTCATTAGAGCCAGACCTTTAGTAAAGTTTAGCCTTTATTAGAGCGAGGTCTTTATTAGAGCCTGGCCTTTATTAGAGCCAGGCCCTTAGTAGAGCCAGGCCTTTATTAGAGCCAGGCCTTCATTAGAGCCAGACCTTTAGTAAAGCTGGGCCTTTAGTAGAGCCGGGCCTTTATTAGAGCCAGACCTGTATTAGAGCCAGGCCTTTAGTAGAACCAGGCCTTTAGTAGAGCTGGGCCTTTATTAGAGCCGGGCCTTTAGTAGAGCCAGGCGTTTAGTAGAGCCGGGCCTTTATTAGAGCCTGGCCTTTGGTAGAGCCAGGCCTTTGGTAGAGCCAGGCCTTTGGTAGAGCCGGGCCTTTACTAGAGCCAGGCCTTTAGTAGAGCCAGGCCTTTAGTAGAGCCGGGCCTTTAGTAGAGCCGGGCCTTTAGTAGACCCGGGCCTTTATTAGAGCCTGGCCTTTAGTAGAGCCAGGCCTTTAGTAGAGCCTGGCCTTTAGTAGAGCCGGGCCTTTATTAGAGCCAGGCCTTTAGTAGAGCCTGGCCTTTATTAGAGCCAGGCCTTTAGTAGAGCCAGGCCTTTACTAGAACCAGGCCTTTAGTAGAGCCAGGCCTTTATTAGAGCCTGGCCTTTATTAGAGCCAGGCCTTTGGTAGAGCCGGGCCTTTACTAGAGCCAGGCATTCAGTAGAGCCAGGCCTTTATTAGAGCCAGGCCTTTATTAGAGCCTGGCCTTTATTAGAGCCAGGCCTTTAGTAGAGCCAGGCCTTTATTAGAGCCTGGCCTTTATTAGAGCCAGGCCTTTAGTAGAGCCTGGCCTTCATTAGAGCCAGGCCTTTATTAGAGCCTGGCCTTTGGCAGAGCCGGGCCTTTGGCAGAGCCGGGCCTTTCGTAGAGCCGGGCCTTTGGTAGAGCCGGGCCTTTATTAGAGCCTGGCCTTTATTAGAGCCAGGCCTTTATCAGAGACAGGCCTTTATTAGAGCCAGGCCTTCATTAGAGCCAGACCTTTAGTAAAGTTTAGCCTTTATTAGAGCGAGGTCTTTATTAGAGCCTGGCCTTTATTAGAGCCAGGCCTTTAGTAGAGCCAGGCCTTTATTAGAGCCAGGCCTTCATTAGAGCCAGACCTTTAGTAAAGCTGGGCCTTTAGTAGAGCCGGGCCTTTATTAGAGCCAGACCTGTATTAGAGCCAGGCCTTTAGTAGAGCCAGGCCTTTAGTAGAACCAGGCCTTTAGTAGAGCTGGGCCTTTATTAGAGCCGGGCCTTTAGTAGAGCCAGGCGTTTAGTAGAGCCGGGCCTTTACTAGAGCCAGGCATTCAGTAGAGCCAGGCCTTTATTAGAGCCAGGCCTTTATTAGAGCCTGGCCTTTATTAGAGCCAGGCCTTTATTAGAGCCTGGCCTTTAGTAGAGCCAGGCCTTTATTAGAGCCTGGCCTTTATTAGAGCCAGGCCTTTATTAGAGCCAGGCCTTTAGTAGAGCCTGGCCTTCATTAGAGCCAGGCCTTTATTAGAGTCTGGCCTTTGGCAGAGCCGGGCCTTTGGCAGAGCCGGGCCTTTGGTAGAGCCGGGCCTTTGGTAGAACCTGGCCTTTATTAGAGCCAGGCCTTTATTAGAGCCAGGCCTTTATCAGAGACAGGCCTTTATTAGAGCCAGGCCTTCATTAGAGCCAGACCTTTAGTAAAGTTTAGCCTTTATTAGAGCGAGGTCTTTATTAGAGCCTGGCCTTTATTAGAGCCAGGCCTTTAGTAGAGCCAGGCCTTTATTAGAGCCAGGCCTTCATTAGAGCCAGACCTTTAGTAAAGCTGGGCCTTTAGTAGAGCCGGGCCTTTATTAGAGCCAGACCTGTATTAGAGCCAGGCCTTTAGTAGAGCGAGGCCTTTAGTAGAACCAGGCCTTTAGTAGAGCTGGGCCTTTATTAGAGCCGGGCCTTTCGTAGAGCCAGGCGTTTAGTAGAGCAGGGCCTTTATTAGAGCCTGGCCTTTAGTAGAGCCAGGCCTTCATTAGGGCCAGACCTTTAGTAGAGCCGGGCCTTTAGTAGAGCCAGGACTTTAGTCGAACCAGGCCTTTATTAGAGCCCGGCCTTCATTAGAGCCAGGCCTTTATTAGAGCAAGACCTTTAGTAGAGCCTGGCCTTTATTAGAGCCAGACCTTTATTAGAGCCAGGCCTTTAGTAGAGCTAGGCCTTTATTAGAGCCAGGCCTTTAGTAGAGCTTGGCCTTTGTTAGAGCCGGGCCATCATTAGAGCCAGACCTTTAGTAGAGCCTGGCCTTTAGTAGAGCTGGGCCTTTATTAGAGCCTGGCCTTTATTAGAGCCAGGCCTTTAGCAGAGCCAGGCCTTTATTAGAGCCAGGCCTTTAGTAGAGCCAGACCTTTATTACAGCCTGGCCTTTAGTAGAGCCAGTCCTTTAGTAGAGCCAGGCCTTTATTAGAGCCAGGCCTTTATTAGAGCCAGACCTTTATTAGAGCCAGGTCTTTATTAGAGCCTGGCCTTTATTAGAGCCTGGCCTTTAGTAGAGCTGGGCCTTTATTAGAGCCTGGCCTTTATTAGAGCCAGGCCTTTAGCAGAGCCAGGCCTTTATTAGAGCCAGGCCTTTAGTAGAGCCAGACCTTTATTAGAGCCTGGCCTTTAGTAGAGCCAGACCTTTATTAGAGGCAGGCCTTTATTAGAGCCTGGCCTTTATTAGAGCCAGACCTTTATTAGAGCCAGGCCTTTATTAGAGCCTGGCCTTTAGTAGAGCTTGGCCTTTATTGGAGCCGGGCCTTTATTAGAGCCTGGCCTTTAGTAGAGCTTGGCCTTTGTTAGAGCCAGGCCTTTAGTAGAGCCAGGCCTTTATTAGAGCCAGGCCTTTAGTAGAGCCAGACCTTTAGTAGAACCAGGCCTTTAGTAGAGCCGGACCTTTAGTAGAGCCGGGCCTTTAGTAGAGCCGGGCCTTTATTAGAGCCAGACCTTTATTAGAGCCAGACCTTTATTAGAGCCGGGCCTTTAGCAGAGCCAGGCCTTTATTAGAGCCAGGCCTTTAGTAGAGCCAGGCCTTTAGCAGAGCCAGGCCTTTATTAGAGCCAGGCCTTTAGTAGAGCCGGACCTTTAGTAGAGCCGGGCCTTTAGCAGAGCCAGGCCTTTATTAGAGCCGGGCCTTTAGCAGAGCCAGGCCTTTATTGCTAATTAACATTAATACCAACCTGCGGTCTGAACCAGGCCCAGGCAGCAGTAATGCACTAATCACACTAATTACAGCCTGTTCTGTTGTTAGACAACAATAAGAAGGAGAGGATGAATGCAATGCATTGTGGGATGCTCTTTATCATCTGGGGAAACTCGAGCACTATTGAGACATTTGGCCAGATTAGTTTACATTCACGGATCTTTGGCATAATGAAGATTTTTAAGGTTTCCAAGGTTCAGGGATTGCTTTATTGGTTCCCCTGGGAAACTAATTTGCAGCCGAGATTCAACAGAAAACAGCAAAACAATACATCAACACAACAACAAACCCGGTAAAACCACTCCCACAGAAATGAAGCCTATGCAGAAGCAGACATTATTCACTGAACGCTGGGCAAAATGTGTCGTTTAGAGCGTTAAAAAAACATACACTCCACTAAAACATGACCAAAACTGGAGGAGATAATTAGAATGTAAGGTGTCTTATTGCACTTGGACTAAAAATGGAGCCTTTTATTCGTCCAGGCAGGTTCCATGGAAAGGTCAAAGTCCCTCTGGAAAGAAATTCCTGCCTATTATCAACACTTTGGCCAAATAAAACCCCAAAAAACTGGATGGAACCGAGCAAACAGTCCAGAACCTCCCACTGGAAAAAGACTGGGTTTAATATGATTCACCTGCAACAGGTTCTTTAACCCTTTAACAGATGGACCGGTACACAGACTGGACAAAACCAGGAGCAAAGACTGGTTCAGGATCATCAGAGTCCAGACCTGAACCCCATTGAGAACCAGAATCAGATACGACCCATTTAGAGGCTCCGTAGCTACCATGGAAACACTGTCATCTTCGACAACATTGATTCACCAGTAAAATACATATAGTGTGGGATCAAGGACAGTGGATGGACACACTGGGTTTATATATATTAAGAAACAGAATAAGCAAATAAAAAACTTACAAAATAATAAATAATGTGGGAAAAATAAGCAAAAAAATGCACTAAAATAAAGTAAAAAGGATCAAATAAGCAACAAAATGAAAAAAGCAGCCAAAGTGATGAACCAAAATGAATAAAAAATAATAAAAGATCCAACAAACTGTAGATAATTAACCAAAATAATGAACAAAATGTACAAAAACAAATAAAATAATAAATAAAATGGATAAAAAAATGTACAAATTACATGACCCATTTGGATGTTCAGAGGCTCCGTAGTTACCATGGAAACACCGTCATCTTCTACAACACTGATTCACCAGTAAAACCCGTGGAGTTGGATCAATGACAGTGGATGGACACACTGGGTTTATGTTCAGTTAAGGAGAAGTTTTACTGAAAAAAAGTCACTTTTTCTTTAGTTTTCTCTGTTTTTGACATAATAGCCTGTGAAGTTACTCTGAGCTTTAATGAACATCTACATAATTAATGAATTAAATATAGAAAAACACAGGATTTACTCTGAAAAATATTGTAATAAATGGGTATAAATCACTTAGAAACATAAAATTTAGGGGAAAGAATCATTTGCAAATTACCTCAGAAATAGTTGTAGGTCTTTAAAATTGAACCTACTTAAATAGTAACATACATAGTTATTTTTTTGTTTTTTTTTTCTACTAATTTTCATGAAACTCATCATTTTTTAAAAAGTTTTTACATTAAATTGGAATCATGAAATATTGGCTGGAGAAACAAACACCCATGATCATGTTTCATAGCCTGACATTCATGTAGATAAGATAAGATAAGATAAGATGATTTAAGGTAATATAAGATAAGATGATTTAAGATAAGATTATTTAAGATAAGGTAATAAGATAAGACAAAATAAGATCATGTAAAATAAGATAATTTAAGATAAGTTGAGATAAGATAAGACAAGATAAGATTATATAAAATAACATAAGATAATTTAAGATAAGACAAGATGATTTAAGATAAGTTGATTTAAATAATATAAGATAATTTAAGATAAGGTAAGACAAGATAAGATCATGTAAAATGACAAGATGATTTAAGATAAGATAAGATAAGATAAGATAAGATAAGATAAGATAAGATAAGATAAGATAAGATAAGATAAGATAAGTTAAGTCAAGTCTTCCTTAATCTGACCATGGACAAATTTCACAGTTGGCAGCTGCAAGTTCCAAAAAAATAAAAGGTAAGGACGATAGGCTGAAAGTATACAAGGGAAATATATATATATATATATATATATATATATATATATATATATATATATATATATATATATATATATATGTATATATATATATATAATAGGTATATGTGTGTGTGCGTAATCATTATCTGTTGAAATGACTTCCAATCCTAGGTTTGGTTTCTATTGTTAAATATTTGATGGACTATTTTCATTCCACTCCATTGTCTTGCGTCTGTTTTAGGTCTTTATTCACTGGTTAAAACAGTTGTATTTGTGCGGCCGTTGAAGGAAAAGTCGATAAAAGTGATTTGTTAGCCGAGCGGACGTGTTTATGTTCACTAATCCGACCATCACAGATCTCAGGTGTGCGATGTTCAGTTTGTGAGTCAGATAAAACATGGTGTATTCCGCTCAGCACTTTGGCGAACACGGTTTCTCATTACAGAAAAGTCTCCATCGTCCTGGGCTAATGGTAGCGCAGGCCTAGCGCTACGAGGCCGCCGTGTCCAGCCTCGCCGTTAGCTGATTACTCGTCTCCCGCTGTCTTATTAACGTAAATCCCCGAGAGCGAACATGGCCCGAGCACAATATTTATTTATCAGCTGTTGGCACGGCCTCAGTTGGCTCCGGTGCTTTACGGAGGTTTTTAATGAGTCCGAACCAAACACCAAAGAGGACCGTTTATTATTCCATCCTGCTGCCTGCTTAAAGCTGCAAATAAATAAATAAATAAACAGGCAAATAAATTAAAAGCAAAGGAGGAAAAAACAGTTCAGCAGCAGCAGGAGGAGGAGACGCCTGCTGAGGTGAATATGCAGCATTTTAATGAAGTCATCGATCTGCGTTAGCATCAAAACAAACACAATTTAGCCTTTACTTATCTGTCCAAACCACGGCCGATTAGCACCAGAAAACAGGTGTTAGTATGGGAAAAAAGTCGCAATGTTTCCAGAATAAAGCTGTAATATTACAAGAATAAAGTCATAGTTTGAAAAGAAACCCTCAGAATTTAATGAAAATAATGTTGCACTTTTATAAGAATAAAGTCAAAATGTTTTCAGAATAAAGCTGTAATATTACAAGAATAAAGTCGTAGTTTTAAAAAAAACTTAAAATTTAACAAATATAATGTTGTAGTTTTCTAAGAATAAAGTCATAATGTTTCTAGAATAAAGCCATAATATTATAAGAATAAAGTCGTGGTTTAAAAAAAAAAAAACAACTCAGAATTTAACAAAAATAATGTCATACTTTTATGAGATTAAAGTTGTGATATTTTGAAAAAAAGGAAAAATAAAAGCACTTGTCACTACGAGAATAAAGTCGGAATATTTCCAGAATAATGCCATAATATTATGAGAATAAAGTCATAGTTTAAAAAAAATAATTTAACAAAAATAGTGTTGTAGTTTTATAAGAATAAAGTCGTAATGTTTTCAGAATAAAGTCATAATATTATGAGAATAAAGTCATGGTTTAAAAAAAAAAAAATCATGATTTAATGAAAATAATGTCGTACTTTTATAAGAATAAAGTCATAATATTTCTAAAATAAAGCCATAATATTATGAGAACAAAGTCGTACCTAAAAAAAAAAAAACCTAATAATTTAATGAAAATAATGTTGTACTTTTATTAGATTAAAGTCATAATATTTCTAAAATAAAGCCATAATATTATGAGAACAAAGTCGTACCTAAAAAAAAAAAAACCTAATAATTTAATGAAAATAATGTCGTACTTTTATAAGAATAAAGTCATAATATTTCTAAAATAAAGCCATAATATTATGAGAATAAAGTCGTACCTTGAAAAAAAAAAAAAACCCTCATAATTTAATGAAAATAATGTTGTACTTTTATTAGATTAAAGTCATAATATTTTGAAAAACAGGAAAAATAAAAATGTGTCACTACGAGAATAAAGTCGCAATATTTCCAGAACAAAGCCATAATATTATGAGAATAAAGTCGTAGTTTTAAAAAAACTAATTTAACAAAAATAATTGCGTACTTTTATGAGATCAAAGTCATAATATGTTGAAAAAGGAAAAATAAAAACACGTGTCACTACGAGAATAAATTCGTAATATTGTGAGAATGAAGTCGTGGTTTTAAAAAAAAACAATTTAACAAAAATAATGTACTTTTATGATATTGAAGTCGGAATATTTTGAAAATAAATTCTCAATAGTGCGATAAAATGTCACAATTTATAAATGGTAATCCTTCAGCCTTGTTGATGACAGTTTCCGGTTACAGCGCTAGCTCTGCAGTCGAACACTTCCAGTCAGTTACTCCTCCACAAGAGACAGTTTGTTCCAAATCCATTTGGTTCTTATGACGAAACAAACCCAAACGTGTGCGAACAATCGTCAAAGTCCATTGACTAATGCTAATGTGATGGTGGTGGGTGGGGCTAGTGGGCTCAGTATTTGAACCCCAAATGAAAGCAGAACCTCTTAAATGTTCAAAGTTCTACATTATGCAACGAGTGGGTACGACTTCATTATTGTAAATTATTGTATTTTTCCACCTGTTTTTAAATTACAACTTTAGTCTCATAATATTATGGCTTTATTCTCGAAATATGATGACTTTATTCTCATAGTATTATGATTTCATTCTGGTAAAATTATGACTCTTTTTGTATTCAACTTTATTCTCATAAAATTACAGGTTTTATCTTGATATTTTTCGACTTCATTCTCGTAGTGACTGTTTTTATTTTCTTACGCTGTCATTTGTCCGCACCAGGTGACAGACGGCGCTCTGTTCTTCGTTGACTTCTTTTGTTTTAAATTCATCCGTCAGCTCGTGCCATCTCTCAGCTCCATTCTGCCTCCTTTGCAAAAACCTCTATAATTAATAACAGGCTGTTTTTATTGATACGCACAGAAAAATGTCTTGTTATCACATTTGAGCCGACAGGCGCTGAAATATGTCCCGGGCCGTCGTCGTGGCAGCGTTTATCATCAGAGGTTGGATTTTCCAGTAAAACTGTGTTTACGGCGCAGTGGAACCTATGGGTGGGGGGTCCAACATACGGCCTGTGGACCAAAACCGGACCGCCAAAGAGTCCAGTACCTCCCATCAAATACAAAAAAATTACACTGAAGATAATAACCCTGTTACTTCAGGTTCCACATTCAGACCAGTATGATCTAAACTGGGTCAGAACCAGTCAAATAATCTATAAATAATGACAAACACAAATGTATGCCTTTGTTTAAGTGTAAAAAAAGTAAAATTACACTGAATATATTTACAATCATTACAGTTCTAATCTAGTCTAAACTACAGTAGTCTAATTTAATCTAGTCTAAACTAATCTAATCTAAACTAATCTAATCTAATCTAAACTAATCTAATCTAGTCTAAACTAATCTAGTCTAAACTAATCTAATCTAAACTAATCTAATCTAATCTAAACTAATCTAATCTAGTCTAAACTAATCTAGTCTAAACTAATCTAATCTAGTCTAAACTAATGTAATCTATCTAGTCTAAACTAATCTAATCTATCTACACTAATCTAGTCTAATCTAATCTAATCTAATCTAATCTAATCTAATCTAATCTAATCTAATCTAGTCTAATTTAATTTAATCTAATCTAATCTAGTGGAGGCCATGCCTACATGACGGCCCAAACTGCCCCCCAGTCCTAGATCCAGACCGGGTCCGTCCTCCAGTCCAGATCTGGAACAGCTGATCGGGTCCATGGTCCAGTCCAGATCTGGAACAGCTGATCGGGTCCACCAGGCCACAGACCTTTGCATGTGTTGAACCTCCAATCGATGGTGGATCAATAGTGTGAGCTCTGTGGAGTGGGAGCAGGTTTTTGTGTGTGCACAGGTTTTTGTGTGTGCACAGGTTTTTGTGTGTGCACAGGTGTGTGGGTTTGTGTGGGTTTCATCTGCACAAACAACACATGAACGTCTGCTTAATTAGCTTTTCTTCATTAATTAATTTGACCTTTCGAAAATGAATCCGTCCTCAGTTGCAGATTTGATGTTTTTGAAGTCGAACACAACAGGGATTTTGTACTTTTTTTTGTTTTTTTTTGCTGAGGCTTGTGGGATATTTGGGCCAGGGTTTTCCTGCAGCGGTGTGGGGGGGTCAGTGGTGTGGTGGTGGTGGGGGGGTAGTAACCTCTTTGTCGTCAAACGGGGCTAAATTTGGCGTCCTGTTCGTTCTGTCCGGGGGTTGATTAATGTGGCTTCAGAACCAGGACAGACCCACGCATTCGCAGTCCGGTCGCCGCCATGTTTATATGCTGTCGTCATGGCAACAGGGGCTCCGACGTCAACATGATCGGATGCGGAGGAACACTCGGAACGTGACAATTCTGACTTCCAGAACCTGCAGATCCGGGTCAGGTCGGTCCCATGTGGATAAGAAGTCGTTTGATTCAGCACACACCTCCATGCATTAGAGATACATATGAGGCAACTGTGTACTGCAACGGAAGGCAACGGAAGGCAATGCAACGCAAAGCAATTTAAGAGAATATGAGGACATGTCATTCAGTGGGACAGAAAAATAAAGAGACATGTTCACTTCAGCTGCTGGTTTATGCTGTTACTAGTGTATAGAATAGAATAGAATAGAATAGAATAGAATAGAATAGAATAGAATAGAAAAGAACAGAATAGAAAAGAATAGAACAAAGTGGAATAGAATAGAATAGAATAGAATAGAATAGAATAGAATAGAATAGAATAGAATAGAATAGAATAGAACAAAGTGGAATAGAATAGAATAGAATAGAATAGAATAGAATAGAATAGAATAGAATACCTTTATTGTCATTGTAAAACGTACAACAAAATTCAGTACAATCTTTTTGAGGGTTAACAGAATAAATACAGGTCTGGATGGTATAAAATATCTAATCTCTTCATTTTTCAGATATTTTGCTCATTTTCTCTTCACTTTAGAAGGATTTGTTGATTTTTCTGCCATTTTTCAAGGTTTTTTTTAATTCATTTTTTCCTGATTTTTCAAGTATTTTGCTCATTTTACAAGTTTTTGTACATTTTATTTTATGAATAACTGAGGTAAAACTGTATTTTACACCAATTATTCCCATGTATTGATAGGATTAGTGGGTCCAAAGTTATTAAATAATATAAATATGTAGATGCTTTTAGTTGACAGCAGCTGTTTGGGTCTTTAAGGGTTAAGGTGGAAATTCAGGAGATTCATGTCACAATTGAAAAAGAAAAAGACAAGAGTGAAATGTCAATAAACGTCAGCGAACAGTGAGGAACGTTCTTCTATATTTCAACAACCTCAACAGGTATCTGTAGTCAGTCTGAACAACAGATTCATGGGATAATATGAAGAAAAACAATCAGGTTTCACTTCCTCTAAATGAACAGAACACAGGCGTGGGGGGTTGATTTCCAACAGCAGCCTCATGCAAATTCAGCTTAAAGCTGCTTTAGACTCAGTTTAATGAGCAGTAATCAATCAATTCCCCTGGTGATATTAAAAACACACCGTGGGTATTCTGCTGCTGAAAACAAGGGCCTGTTAGCGCCGATGGAAATGTGCAAAATGGAACCATTTTAGGCAGCGTTCTGCTTCACAGGGTTTATTCTAAACAAAAAATACAGCTTAATGTCTGACTGGAAGTTATGAATTTACCGATCCTCAAGCAGCGATCGCAGAAACAGTCCATATCACCATCAGGACAAAAGTAATCCATTACATTAGTCGCTTTTCCATCAGACATCTGCGGAAAACTGTACCGATATTTACTAAAAAAAAAAAACAGAAGTGTGTTATAAATACATTGTCGTTGTTTATATTGTGATTGAGCTGTTTGTTTGTTTGTTTATGTATTTATTTATTTTTCTTAAATGTACCAGAACGCACTGTCTTGACTCTTGTTGTGCATGTTTTGTTTGTACTGCCTTTGGTTTTTTTCTGTTGTTTGTTCATCATGTCCGAATCTTTGTATTATGAACATGTTACTTGAAATTATAAATACTATATTTGTGAAATGTTGAAAAGTTCTATAAATAAAGTAAAAAAAAAAACAAAAAAAAACCCAGAAGAGCGTAATATCAGTTTTTCCATCGGACATCTGCGCAAAACTGTACCGATATTTACTAAATGTCATAAAACAGAAGTGCTTAATGTCAGTTTTTCCATCGGACATCTGAGCTAAACTGTACTGATATTTACTAAATGTCGTAAAAACAGAAGTGCGTAATGTCGGTTTTTCCATTGGACATCTGCGTCGGTTACCAATTTTTCTACACCCAGAAAACCACCTCTGGCCACTGCAAAAACTTTTCAACGAAAAAGAAGAGTTTTGGTGAAATTGTTGCTTTTCCATTAGGCAAATTTTTATTGGCAATATTTACGCAATTTGAGGGTCAATGGAAAAGCGACTAGTAACAGAATACTTTTTGCTGCAACAGCATTACTAGTCAATTTTCACTAATATTTTACTCGGTACATGTTCAATAGTGCTTGCGTTACAACACACTTTTCGCCCATAATTTAACAACTGCTCAAATGAAAAACAAAACAAAAAATAGAAGGATTGCGAAACGTTAAGGAATCAGGCGTCAGTAGAGTTCTATTTCCTGTTGGTGTTCAATCAGTGAGTGAAGATGACAGAAGACAGTCCATTAGAAAGAACCAGCGGAACAAAACAGTAACAATAAAGTAATAATAATTAAACAATTATGTTGTAATATTATATAGTGAACAACATGTATACGTGTGTGTACTTAGTTTTATAATCACAAGATAAAAGTTACAATAAACTCATAATAGTAACAGTCATAACAACGATAAAAAAGTAGTAGTAGTACTATTAATAATAATAATAATAATAATAATAATAATAATAATAATAATAACAGTAAGAAAAACTAAATTACCAACAACAAACATTACCACTGGAATAAACAATAAACAAAAACTAATTCTTATGTGTTCAAATTAAACTTACCTTTTCTTTATAAATATTAGTATAAATTCATAATCCATAAAACTTGTGAAACTTGTAAATTAAACTCAAATAAACCACATGTTTCATCACATATTGACATTCATTCATCTACTCTCTGTGTAGTTGCTCATTAATCCTAAACCGTGGGTGAATTAAAGGGACAGAGTGTCCGAGTGCAGCTGGATTTGGACGCTGTTTACCCAGTGTGTTATTAAACCCAGTGGTTTATGGGTAATTCTCATCCAGCTGACGTCCGCACATGCTCAGACCTGCTGCCTCTAATTATCAACTCTGCTCCAAACTCCATCTCACTGTTCCTTTGCTTTAGGCTTTTATCATATTCGCTCTACACCTATATGTGTTTCCACAAATACAGGAGGGTTTTTTTCTATATTATTGTATTTTTTTTGTGTTCTTTTTTTTTTTTTTTTTTTGTCAGTGGGTTTAAAGCTGCAGGCGTTCAATGCATCATCCACTGAGACTCTGTAAACACAGGCTGATTTCACTGAACAAGAACCTGGATTTTACTCTAGTTTTTAACTCTTTCTGCCAGTTCACAACTTGTTTCTTCATACTTACAGGGTGGGGAAGCAAAATGTACACTATTTTGAGGCAGGGATTGAAATAGTGTATGACCAGTTAGTTTATTGAAAGTCATGAGAATTTATTTGCCACAAGAAAATGTACATAATAGAAAATGTTTTTATTCTATGTGTCCTCCTTCTTTCTCAATAACTGTCTTCACACGCTTCCTGAAACTCGCACAAGTGTTCCTCAAATATTCAGGTGACAACTTCTCCCATTCCTCTTTAATAGTATCTTCCAGACTTTCTGGTAATAGTTTTGCTCATAGTCATTCTCTTCTTTCCATTATAAACAGTCTTTATGGACACTCCAACTATTTTTGAAATCTCCTTTGGTGTGACGAGTGCATTCAGCAAATCACACACTTTGACGTTTGCTTTCCTGATTACTCATATGGGCAAAAGTTTCTGAAAAGGTATGGATAATAGTGTTAGGTATGATTATGACATCAGTATATGTTTGGTTTCAAAACAATTGACGTAGTGCCTGCTGAGAAAAAACAACTAAATGTTCATTGTAAATTTTGCTTCCCCACCCTGTACTGTCACTTTTGCACATTTATTTAATCAAATATATATTAAATATTAATATGTGTCTAATACATATTCAGAATTAGAATACTTTATTCATCCCAGCGGTAAATTAAAGGGCGTTACACCTGCTCTGTACAAGTATAATAAAAGGAACGGGAAAGAAATGATCAATATTATAAAAAACTAAAATTATTTGAACATTTGTACAATTTGTACTTGACACAATATTATTATCAATATAATAATTAAAAGAAATGCAGATTAATAAGTGTGAAAAATATAGTGTGTAATGATGATTAATTAGACTCACAGGGTCTCCTCAGAGGGTCTACTCAGTGGGTCTACTAAGAGGGTCTACTAAGAGGGTCTACTCGGTCCTGGTTGGTCCAAACCTCTGCACACACTCTCCACATTCCTGCGTCCTATCGTAGACGCGTCCCCATCGTTGCACCGCTGCATCCACACCACATCAGGCCTGACCTTGTGCGCCGCCGCCACTCCATCAGACTGAATAATAATGATGCGTTCACTGGCCTCGGCGGGCGCAGTAATCTGTGTGAGCAGGTGTTCACACACACGCCGCTGTTTACCTTCGCTCTGTTAACACGCCGCCGCTCGTCTAAATGTTGTCTCAGACTGCAGTTGTTTATTCGCCTCGCGTCATCGTACTCGCCGTCCGAACGCAGCGTTTAGTATTCATTAAAAACCAGCGGCGCTTCAACTCTGACACTTTGATATTTCAGTCTTTATCGGCGGAAACACTTGAGAATAAAGCCAACTGGAGGAGGAGACGAGACGATACAACCGCCTGGATCTGAGGTCTGAGGGTTAAAGGTCACCAGTGAATGTCATCCATCTGGGTCAGGATGGGGTGGGGTGGGGGGTGCAAACATACGGCCCCCGGACCAAACAGGACGCCACCAGGTCCAGTCCCCCCCATAGGATCCACGTTCAGACCAACATGATCTGAAGTGGATCAGAACCAGGAAAACAAAAAAACAGAAAAATAAGAAAACAGAAAAATAAAAGAACAGAAAAATAAAAGAACAGAATCAACAGGTTCAATAATGAGAGAGGGTGGGTCCAGGTCAGAGGACGATCAGTGATTGGTCCGAACAGCTGTCAATCACATACTGAACCCTGTCACCTTTACTGAAAATGAAGGAGTTTAGACAAAAACATGCAAAACAATCTTCTTCTACTCCTTCTTCTTCTCCTCCTCCTCCTTCTTCTTCATCTACTCCTTCTCTGTCTTCTTCTTCTACTCCTTATTCTTCTTCTGTTCCTCCTCCTTCTTTTTCTCCTCCTCCTTCTACTCCTCCTTTTTCTACTTCTTCTTCTATTCCTCCTCCTCCTTCCCCTCCTCCTCTTCCTTCTCCTTCTTCTACTCCTCCTCCTCCT
The DNA here is from genome assembly GCF_902148855.1 of Sphaeramia orbicularis. Taxonomy (NCBI): domain Eukaryota; kingdom Metazoa; phylum Chordata; class Actinopteri; order Kurtiformes; family Apogonidae; genus Sphaeramia; species Sphaeramia orbicularis. The sequence continues at coordinate 6,318,569 of NC_043964.1, forward strand.
CCTCCTTCAACTCCTCCTCCTTTTTCTTCTTCTACTCCTCCTCCTCTGTCCTCTTCTTCTTCCATTCCTCATCCTTATTCTTCTTCTACTCCTCCTTCTTCCCCTCCTCCTCTTCCTTCTCCTTCTTCTACTCCTCCTCCTCCTCCTTCTTCTACTCCTCCTCTTCCTCCTCCTCTTCCATCTCCTTCTCCTTCTACTCCTACTTCTTTTTCTCTTCCTCCGCCTACTCCTTCTTCTACTCCTCCTCCTCCTCCTTCTTCTACTCCTCCTCTTCCTCCTCCTCTTCCATCTCCTTCTCCTTCTACTCCTACTTCTTTTTCTCTTCCTCCGCCTACTCCTTCTTCTACTCCTCCTTCTCCTTCTCCTCCATCTTCTTCTACTCCTCCTACTGTCTTCTTCTCCTCCTCCTCGTCTTCCTTCTCCTCTTCCTCCTCCTCCTTCTCCTCCTCCTGCAGTACAACAGTCATGGTCTTCACATCCTGAACCTGTTTGATCTAATCCACTCATATATCAGTGTTAGATGAAGCAGGTGTGTGAGCTGGACTCAAACCTGTCCAATAAACCTGGGACAGCTCCATTTATCAGCTCTTTGTGGTTTTTGACAGCTGACATACGCTGTACCTTCCATTCACTGCGTTGGATGGGCTTGGTGAGGTTTTTTTTTTTATTGAATTTAGCAGAACATCCCATCTCTCCTGGATCCTTTCTGCAGGAGTCTTGGTTCTGGACGTGGACGTTACACTGTGTTCGTCTTCTTCGATTCTTTTTCCATCCAGTCCAGGGTTCGGTTCTGTCCACGTGTGAGCGTTAATATTTTTCTTTTTTCAGATTTTGTCAGGTTCTTCTTGTTATAACCTGTGTGTGAATTCGTCAATATTCAGGTGGAGTTTGTTTCCATTTAATAAGTCATGAACTCCCCTGAAAAATAAGATTTGTGAAATTCTGGAGGGTCTCAAATATTGATAATATGCTAATTTGGACATGCATTTCTATTTTTTTCCCCCATACCTTCATCATCATGGATCCCATGTTAAGTTATTTCATTATTATTGGTGTGAGGTTCATGCGCAACCCATCACTGGATACAGGTTCAATGAAGAGATCAGGAAAAAAAAACTGTCTTGATGCAACCACTTTGAAGTTCTAATGCTAATGCTAAATTAGTAAATAAATATAAATAAATACAGAGGTGTGTTGAATTGTAGAGATATGAACTTCTCCCAATGTGCTGATGCTAGTGCTAGCTGGTTAAAATACTGAGACGTGTTGAATTGTAGGGATACGAACTGCTCTTAATGTGCTAATGCTAGCTGGCTAAAATACAAAGATGTATCAGATTGTAGAGATATGAACTCCTCCTAATGTGCTAATGCTAATGCTAGCTGGGTAAAATGCAGAGATGTATTGGACTGTAGCGATATGAACTGCTCCTAATGTGCTAATGGTAATGCTAGCTGGGTAGAATTCAGAGATGTGTTGAATTGTAGAGATATGAACTGTTCCTAATGTGCTAATGCTAATGCTAGCTGGGTAAAATTCAGAGATACATTGAATTGTAGAGATATGAACTTCTCCCAATGTGCTAATGCTAATGCTAGTTGGGTAAAATCCTGAGATGTATTGGATCATAGAGATATGATCTGCTCTTAATATGCTAATGCTAATGCTAGCTGGGTAAAATGCAAAGACTGAATTCCTTACAGGTATAATAAAGTGAGTAAACCTTTAAAAAGAGAAAAAAACACAGCTCCTCCTCCATTTTCCTGCTTTTCACAGGTAAAATAACAAACAACTGTGCTTAAATGCCTTGATATTTGTGCAGATGTGTGTGTTTTTGGTCCATCCGAGCCTTTGGTTGTGCTGTGTTTTTGATTTATCGGGGCCTTACACCTGCACATCCACCGTTCAGGGCTTAGACCGAGGCTGTAAACGGGGTATTGATGAGAGTGTGATGGCGGATCCGTGTGGAGTAAACACACCTGTGGGAGAGCGTCAGCCCTCCTATCGTCTTCAACGAGCTCTCCATCAGCGTCTCCCTGACGTCTGATTCGCTTGTCTGGGATCCCGTGGCAACCTCATCCATCTTTATCGCCGCTCCAGAAAGCATGTGGCGATAGGCGTCGGATGACAGGCGCCGTCAAGCTGCCGGCTTTATCTATCAGCTTCACCCTCTGAGAGCTTTGAAGGGCGACGTCCTCAGCAGATGAATGTGGGGAGGGGGCCCCGAGGCAGACACCCCCCCCTCCCCCCCGGCTTCATTCATGGTATTCATGTGCAGGGCCGCCACCGCCGCCTCACGCCTCTGACTACAGCCTGTTTAGTGCAGCTCTGCAGGTAAACAAGAATCAGATCAATTTTTAAGCGCTCAGGGGTCTCGTACATCTAATATTTACAAATGAAGGTTTGTTCTAGAGCCGCCCAGAGCCACGGCAGCAAAACACTTTCATTTATTTAACAGTTGTCTGTCAGATTTGATGTCTTAAATAACTAATAAAATGACTTTATCGTGTTCAAACATGTATTTTATTTCCGTAAACGTTTCGCCAGACGTCTTTTAGCAGCTGAAAGAAGAGGAAGAATTGGCTTGAGAAAAGACAAAAAGAATTAGAATATTCATATTACATGACATCTAAGTTTAAGCATCAGCAGATGCATTAATATTTGGTGGGTTTCTTTGTCGTCTGGATGAATTTCAGTCATTTCAGTTCACTAACTTGTCCTGAAGTAAGGAACCAAAGTCACGGCAACACCAAAGTCTAATTTAATGCGATATTTTTGACTAAAAATACAAATAAAAGAGGATTAGAAGAAGTGGAGATCACATCATATCTGGTCATATTTGCAGATAAATCTTTGGATCGTATTGTACATCACGTGTGTAAACAGGGTCAAAAAATAACTCGTTTTCATCCTTGACTCTAATAGATTATCTTTCAGATTTCAGGTAACAAGGGGAGGGGCCTGACTAGAAGGGGCGGGGCTTCACCGGTCTATAGGATAATGTGTTGGTATAGACTCATGATGAAAGAAACCACAGATACAGAAACTGGGAAAACTGTAGATTGGAAGAAACTGAAAATAATCCAACCCACATGTTCTTTAGAGATAAGATAAGATAAGATAAGACCTGATTAAATAAGTTTATACTTCTTCCTACTTCCTACTTGTTTTTGTCTTATTTTGCTTTGTTTTGTTTTATTTTGTTTCTTTTTGGATGTTTGAAATAAATAAATAAAGAAGACCATAAATAAATAAATAAATTAGTAAATATCTATTAATATATATATATATATATATATATATATATATATATATATATATATATATATATATATATTTCAATCCAACCTAGTCCAAACCAATGCAGTCCAATCCAATTGAAATCAATCCAGTCCAGTCCAAATCAATCCAATCCAGTCCAGTGAAGTCCAGTCCAGTCCAAATCCATCCAATCCAGTCCAGTCCGGTCCGGTCCAGTCCAGTCCAAATCCATCCAATCCAATCCAGTCTAGTCCACTCCGGTCCAGTCCGATCCGGTCCAACATAATCCAGTCCAGTCCAATCAAATGCAGTCCAATCCCATCCAGTCCAATCCAGTCCAATCTGGTCCAATCTAATCCATGCCAATCCAGTCCAATCCGGTCCAATGCAATCCAGTCCAGTCCAATCCAATCAAGTCCAGTCCAGTCTGGTCCAATCCAGTCCAGTCCAGTCCAGTCCAATCCAATCCAATCCAATCCAACTTTATACAACACAACAGGCCAAAGTGCTGTACAAAAATAAAACATATAGGGTGGAGAGAAACACTTGTAAATACATAAATTGTTTCCCATCAGTTCATCAGGACCATATTCATCGTATTTGGCCTCATATGCAGATTTCATCCTCTTTCACACGATGCAACTTCCAAATTTTTGGAAATGAGCCTGTAATTGACAGCATTTCCATCGGTCTGCTCCATTAAACCCAATAATAAATCAGGAAAACTCCCCTTTTAATCGTCCTTTCCCATGTTTTACACGAACCCTTCACAAATTTCATAATAAATCACAAACATACTCAAGTCAAATCAACAGCAAAAACAAGGATGCTGGAAAAGTTAATGAAATATTTGAATCATTTACTTCATTTATTTTGACAATCTTCCTGTTTCTTTAGACTAAACGCTGCTTAATTTTGCATGAAACCTTCGTGCGTCAGATTTCACGTCCATCACATTCAGACCTTTCAGACGTCGTTTCCTTTCACTTCAAGACGCTAAATGTCCAAATTAATCATAAAGAAACTCAGCTTCCACGCCCCCCCACCCCCCCACCCCTCCCCATTCATGACAAATCCACAGCGTAAAGTGAGACAAATCAACTGAAGCCATTAAGAGATGCAGTTGAATTATGAATGGACTGTGTGTGGGGATAATAAGCATGGCTAATAGAACGGCTTTATGCACAATATGCTCCTGCGTGTGGAAAGCAGAGCCACTTTAAAAAGAAAAGGCGGAAACGCATCACATTAGGCCTTAATTAACAAACAATAATTACATTAAACCACTGCAGATCTCAGGTCAGTGGTTTAAAGAGAAACAGAGTGGATTAGAGAGGGATGGATGGATGGATGGATGGACTATATATTGGATGGATGGATGGTCTATATAATGGATGGATGGATGGATGGATGGACGGACGGATGGACGGATGGATGAATGGATGATGGATGGATGGATGGACGGACGGACGAATGGATGAATGGATGATGGATGGATGGATGGATGGACGGATGGATGGACGAATGGATGATGGATGGGTGGATGGATGGATGGTCTATATAATGGATGGATGGGTGGATGGATGGACGGACGGATGGATGAATGGATGATGGATGGATGGATGGATGGACGGACGGATGGATGGACGGATGGATGAATGGATGATGGATGGATGGATGGACGGACGGACGAATGGATGAATGGATGATGGATGGATGGATGGATGGATGGACGGATGGATGGACGAATGGATGATGGATGGGTGGATGGATGGATGGTCTATATAATGGATGGATGGGTGGATGGATGGACGGACGGATGGATGAATGGATGATGGATGGATGGATGGATGGATGGACGAATGGATGATGGACGGATGGATGGATGGTCTATATAATGGATGGATGGATGGATGGATGGTCTATATAATGGATGGATGGATGGATGGTCTATATAATGGATGGATGGACGGATGGATGGACGGACGGATGGATGGACGGACGGACGGACGGATGGGCGGATGGATGAATGGATGATGGATGGATGGATGGACGGACGGACGAATGGATGATGGATGGATGGTCTATATAATGGATAGATGGATGGATGGATGGATGGATGATGGATGGATGGATGGACGGACGGACGAATGGATGATGGATGGATGGTCTATATAATGGATGGATGGATGGATGGATGATGGATGGATGGATCCATTGACTTTGTTCATTTGTTCATCTGTAAACTTTAACTTTCGTTCTTTTTTGCAGAGTCGTGGATGTGGGAGGTTTTTACGTTTATTTAAAGTGTCCTGATTTGACTTTTGCTGTGATTTGCTGCTACATGAGTAAATAAAATTGATTTGCGACCTCCATAAATCCACCATCTGGCGTCTCCCTGCTGTTGATTTTGTTCATGTTGGGTTCATGTTTCCTCTACAGGACACGGTGACGTCCAGATGTTTGGTTCCATATGTGAGTGAAATTAATATGTTTACATCTGTACTAATAAATTACATTTAAGGTCAAACAAATGGAGGCGGAATCAAAAGTTTGGGCTGAAAATGGACGAATACATCAACTCCATGTGGGAGGACGGAGTGGGTTACACATGTTCAACACATATTCAACACATATTCAACACATTCAACACCAGCTCATCGGCTTCATTTATCATCACTACTGACAGCTGTGGAATACACACTTTACTTCTGCAAAATGTGGCCCAGTGCATTGTGGGGTTATAAACACAAACTCGTACACAGGTGTTTTTGTTTCAATGGGGCGTTTATCTTTTAAAGTTCTTTTTTTTTTTTTTTTTTAATTTTTGCTAGTAGTGAATAAAACAGTAATTTACGGAAGAGGATTAGAGACAAAAAAAATAATTAAGGTCCAACAAATGAAAAAAGTCAGAATTCTGAGATTAAAGTCAGACTTCTGACTTTTTTTTTTTTTTTTAAATCAGAATTTTGACTTCAATTTCAGAAAAAAAAAAAAAAAAATTAAACAGTCAAATTTCTGATCTTTTTCTCAGAATTCTGCTTTTCCATTTTTTTTTTTTTTTTTTTAAGTTTTTAAATTATATTAAGGGCAGAATTGTGAGGAAAATGTCAGAATTCAAAGATTAAAGTCAGAATTCTAAGATTAAAGTCAGAATTCAGACTTTTTTTCCTCAGAATTTTGACTTTAATCTCAGAATAATAAAAAAAAAATTAAAAGTCAGAATTAAAAGAAAAAAAGTCAAAATTCTAAAATTAAAGTCAGAATTCAGACTTTTTCCTCAGAATTCTGAGAAAAAAGTCAGAATTCAGAGTTTTTTCTCAGAATAATAATAATAAAAAAAAATATTGGACCATAATTTTTTTTTCCAGTGGCTCTAATCCTCTTCCATAGGAACTCTTCAGGGAACAACCCAACAAACAACAAATACACTGTAAAAAATGACAACGTTCATTTACACCCTGACATAATCCTGTGTCCTTTTCAGTTAAAACACATAAAACTATCCTGACTGTATCTGCAGTAACGGAATATGATTAGAACTGCATGTAATTTTATCTAAACATGTCAGGTTGTTCATATTTGTTCAGATTATTCACATTTTTGTTAAAGGAAAGTTTGTAAATAAACATTTTAACGTAATTGTACTTTTTTTTTACAGTAAAATAAAGACAAACATTTGTATTTGTCATCATTTACAGGTTATTCTGTTCTTATTTGACTGGTTCTGACCCACTTTAGATCATACTGGACTGATGTGGAACCAGATCTATCAGGATTTTAACACCCTTGTTTATTAATATCTCTAGTGTAATTTTTTCCTCCCATGGGGGGGTGGACTTTGGGCCGGTTCTGACCCGGTTTTGGCCGTATGTTTGACACCCCAGTTCTACAGTATCTGACACCCTAACGGGATAATCCGACCCGGTTCCCCTGGAGATCTGAAAGCTGTTTGTTCTGACTTTTAACGGTAGTTCTTAATGTTCTCGTCTAATGCGTTGTTTGTTTTTCATGTTCTCCGCTTCTCATCGTCTTTTCCATGAAACTGCCTGATTAAATGACGATTAAACCAATATTTATAGACCCTGTGTCATCATCCAAAACCCTGATGGGGGTGAGTTGTGTCCTAATGTTTGCTCTAAAGCATTTGGGATGAAAAAAAAAAACACACAGCAGCGACGTCCCATTAACTCGCAACACTTGAACGTGCCGGCGGCCTATTAAGGATGTCTCCGGGTTCATTTTCTGAGCCATTTCTCGCCGGCTATCTGTACGCATGTCAGCAAGAATTAATGTGCAAATGAAGCCCTGAACTGTGGCTGCAGGCTGCCTTCACAGGTCCGATGCTTCGGAACAGAGGCTCTGTGTCCATGACAGGAACAGTCACACCTACAGCACCAGCAACTGCTCTGATACAGCCAGAAGGGACCAGGACCAGGACCAGGACCAGGACCAGGACCAGGACTGGCTCTGTGTCCATGACAGGAACAGTCACACCTACAGCACCAGCAACTGCTCTGATACAGCCAGAAGGGACCGCAATGAAGACCAGGACCAGGACCAGAACCAAGACCGGACCAAGACCAGGACCAGGACCAGGACCAGGACTGGGACTAAACTGCTCTGATACAGCCAGAAGGGACCGCAATGAAGACCAGGAGAAGGACTGGGACCAGGACCAGGACCAGGACTGGGACTAAACTGCTCTGATACAGCGAGAAGGGACTGCAATGAAGACCAGGACCAGGACCAGGACCAGAACCAAGACCGGACCAAGACCAGGACCAGGACCAGGACCAGGACTGGGACTAAACTGCTCTGATACAGCGAGAAGGGACTGCAATGAAGACCAGGACTGGGACTTGGACCAGGACCAGGACCAGGACCGGGACCGGGACCGGGACCGGGACCAGGACTGGGACTAGATCGGGGACCAGGACCAGGACTAGGACCAGAACTGGGACCAGAACCAGGCCCGGGACTGGGACCAGGACCGGGATCAGGACCAAGACCAGGACCGGAACCGGGACCAAGACCAGGACCGGGACCGGGACCAGGATGGATCCAAATATACCACAAAGACCAGGATGGGTCCAAATATACAACCAGGATCAGGATGGGTCCGATCCAAAAACACCACCGGGACCTGGACGGGTCCACATATACAGGTGGTTCTTAGAACGGTCCCTTCCAGCCGGGTCAGAACCTGGTACCACCGGTGTGAGGCTGATAAAGAGACAAGGATCTCCATTTAAATTAGAGTCAAAGAAAGTGTTTTTTATTCTCATCCCGCTTCAATAAAAAACACGGTTTAATACAAAACAATAAAATGAGTAAAAAGTGACAGAAAATGCCAAATGTAAACACTTTAGTTTCTTTACATGTTCTTAAACCCAGAGCGGTGGAATGTTCTGTTCTGATACGGGATCTGCAGCAGAAACAGAAGAAGCAATGAACAGGAGTCACAAAAGCACGAGCAGAAGAGTCTAGTTTAAACATTACTGACCCGTTAGAAAAGACACACCTGAGTCCACTGGGACCACATGCAGTATAAATAAACCTGAACCTGAGCCAGAACCTGAACCTGAATCTGAACCTGAACCAGAACCTGAACCTGATCCAGTCTGAGATAACATACTTTCTCTTGTTGTAAATCCAACTCCTACAGTTTTCGGAGTTTTCATCCTTTTCCTTCCATCCTTTACTGAGACATCCATCGCTGTCAAACTCAGAGCGATGAGGAAAACAAAACTCGTGGTCCATGATAAGCTGTCGGCCGTGGTCATGTCCAAGGGGGGGGGACTTAGCGTCGCCGCCACAAATCGAAACAAGCGTCTAGGCAGAACTTTTGGGATGCAATTAGTCATTTATCGTCAAGGCGACGCCAGTTTGGACACAAGCATCCCCAGGTGTCCGCAGACCTGCTGAGGTAGGACACCAACAGGGCGGAGGTGGGGGCGGGGCCATCAAACGCCAACCCTGACGGCTGCCTAAACAGTGACAGCTCAGCCCTGACCTCCCACCGTTCACGGCCTAGAAACTTTCCCCTGCAAAGTTTTCTCATTTTCCCCACATCCGGGTTCAGGCCAGGACGGAGTCGCCTGCTTTTCTTTGCCCTTTATGAAACTAAGAGACGGGGGGGGGGGCAATTCCATCAGTGATTCCATTTTCCTCTTCACAAACTGCATATTGCTCATTAAATATTAACTGACGGGCCGGAGCTTCCTTGCATTTTGATGATTATTATTATTTATATAATTATGTAAAGCAGACAGGTTAAGACAAGCGGCGGAATGTCAATAGGAGCATTTCAACGGAAAAGCAGCGAAATAACCAATTAGATGTTTAATTATTTTACGCTTCTCCCTAAAAGTTTGATTTCTGACTGGCAGCGACAGCAGCGGAAGGCGTCAGGGATTAATATATAGGTACAAGTAGGAGTGATAAATGGGAAATGAAGCTGCAGTTGGATTATAAAACTAACTTTAATGAGTTCTTTACTAATCTTCTTCTAAATTTTCCCCCCTCAAACAGTCGTCGTTCATTTTCCTTGTTGATAAGGACGATAAATGCACGGCTAAGTTCGCCGATACCACCTTAAATTGGCTCCGCCTGAAGGCAGTCATGAATAACTCCATCCCATAAATCCGTTTTCAACCACATTTTTAATTTTTTACCAAATGATCAGTTCAGGACGTTGGGGTGCTAATTGGTTTCATTTCTTTAATATCGGTTCAATACCGATCTGTCTACGCAGGAATTTAAAGACAAACTATGGAAGATTTTACTGTTTTGTTTTGGTTTTTTTTTGCTGTTTTGGTATAATTTTTGTCTACGGACCTGGGCGGGCCTTAAAATGGATTGGAGGAGGATAAGAGCAGAAGGCGGGGCATTCAACCTGTCAATCTGCCCAAATGTTTTCTGGGATGCGAAGTTGACTGTATGAGCTCTCACACAAACATCTTAGCTGCGCTAGCTAGCACCTTAAAAAAACAGATCCATCCATTTGTTTTTTTAGAAATTCATAATTTTATGTTTCAGAAAATACAACAGTGGGAACAGTCTGGGAACATGAATATTTTTCCATACATTTGTTTCCATTTTCCATACTTTTCCAGACCTAGAAATTTATAAAATCTAATTCCATACTTTCCATACTTGCGTAGGAACCCTGAGAATGAATATGGGCTCCTTCATTAGCGTAAAATCACCGGAAGATAAGAATCATTGAGTTTTCATTACATCAGATTGAGACGCTACAGTAGCTCAGACTCGACTATGCTTTTTTTCTCCGACATATTAGAGTTTTTTCAGACCACAGATGGTATCGTTTCGTCCATTCTGGACTTTTCTGGAGGGCTCATTTATGCTCTACATTAGATCTTCATTAGATACACAAACGTCTGTCCATCCTCTACGTTCATTCCATCCATATTTCTGTCCATTTCCTGGAAGCTTTCGGATACAAACAGAGAATACGCTGCAGCACCATCGGGAACCATGGGGGGCACTGTTGAGATCTGAAGCTAATAGTTTCCATAGATGGTGGAACTTTTCAAAGGGGAACTACGACATATTTTCGACAACTAGCCCTTCTCAATATCAACATCAGTAAAACCTCCTCTGTCGCTGACATGTTTTTTATTGACTTTTCATCATCTTCTCTCAAAAAACGCTACTCTTCTTCTTGGTATTTGGTCAATATGTTAATTCAGAGTGGCGCCCTCTGGTGGACTGATGTTCAATCCAACGTAATGGACAACGGGTGGACAGATGGACGACGAACTGATGACAATACTGAGTAATAAATGCAGTGACATCGGCATCGGCTGAAACATACACGTCTGTTTTCATACATATGTAGAGACGTTTTCATTGGCCACCATAGAGGAGGGTGAGGTGGGGGGGTATTTAAGGTCCAACTCCACTTCCTGTCCATCCATGGATTACATATGCGGTAGTCCTGATCAACTGTTAAACCTGAAAATACGCTGAATTACCATTTCCAGATCTGATTATTCCAATTATCTGATCATCAACAGTTATCAGATTTTGATGATAATGTAAACGAGGTTAATGTTTTAATTGAATCAACCTGTTTTGTAATTTGGACAAAACTAAATGCTGATGCATCAGAACCTCTCTCAGGACTTTCACCTCCTCAGACCCAGCTATGGGTTTTCTGTCCACATTTGTGGACAAGAGTTTCACAACTTTATACAAAAAAAAGAAAAGAAAACTGTCCACCACAAAGGACATTCCATAAAAATTTTTAAAAACTGCATCTGAAAAAACTGTTGTCATGATGTTTCCAACATAGGCACTTATTTAATAAAAAACAAAAAAAGCTGGTACTTTGCTGACATTTCCTGGGTCTCAGGAGGTTAACACCCTCCTCATTACACAAAAAAAAAACCCAAAACAAAAATATCTGTTTAAATAATGAACCTGACTGTAATATTTATTCCACTTAAAGCTGATTGTTAGCGCCGTTCCTTGCCGGCAGGTTTCGGACGTGACGACTTTGTGGAGTTTGTGTAAGAGTCGGCGGCGACTGCAGTGTCGTTCTACGGCACAGGTGTCAAACATGCAGCCTGGGGGCCAAAACCGGCCCGCCAAAGGGTCCAATCCAGCCCCCTGTAGGATGGATTTTGTGAAATGTAAATATAAATGTAGATATAAATCCTTTTACTTTAGGGTCCATATATAACCCTACTTTAGTTTCAAGTGGATCAGATCGGTAAAATACTACAATAAAAACCTACAATAATGACAATTCCAATTTTTTCCTTTTTGTTTTAGTGTAAAAAAAGTGTAATTCCATGAAAATGTGTAAATTTACAAACTAGCCTCTCACAAAAAATATGGAAAAACTAGAAATGTCTTAAGAGAAGTAAGTGTAATTTTACTAATACTCTGCCAGTGACTAAAATATTTGGTGTATTTGCAGACCCATTGTGATCTGTAAGTTTTAATGCACATTTATAAATGATAAGCAGAGGCAGAATACAGTTAAAATTGCACTTATTTTTATTAATAAATTTCAGTTTTTTCATGGTTGTTCATATTATTCATATTTTTAGAAGGACAGTTTATAGATGTAAATGTTTCCATAATGTAATTTTACTTTTTTCACTACAAAACATATTGAAATGTTCGGAGTTGGAATTATTTATATATTATTATGTTATTAATTTACTGGTCTGGCCCACTTCAGATCGTATTGGGAGGATATGGCCCCTGAACTAAACTGAGTTTGACACTCCTGTTCTATGGAAACCGGCGAACGCTCTGATCATAATGTACCACACGACACGCTCAGCGGCGAGGTTTGATTATCAATAAAGGCAGTGGAATCCAGAATGGACTCGCCAAAGCCTGTTTGACGAGCTCTGACTAGCAGCCGTCGACCGGACTGGTGAATTATGAAAACCATCGATGGATGAAATATGAACATCAATCTTCCTCGGCTCCTGTCGGCTGAATAAATTACTCTGAAACTTTTACTGCCATGTTTGCAGACATGTGCTTCAGATTATCCCCATGCAGTGGAAAGGGGGGGGTAGGATCGGAGCCCCGGTGGGGGTTCAAGGGGGTAAAGCCAAACAAAAGTAATATAATAAATGTTTCAAATCACATAAAACTGTAATAAAATGAAACCAGTTGAACCTCATTAATGTGACCAGTTTATGAACCACAGCACAGAGCTGGTTTAATAAGGTTGGACTCAGTTATGACGCTGAATTCAATTTCATTCAAATCATTTAAAATTAGAAAAGCACTGGGAGAGTGCACACCTCCGCCAAGGCAGATCAGCCCCCCCCTCCACCTATCACCACCAAAATGTAATCATGTGCCAGTATCAACATTTCCGGAAAATTTCATCAAAATCCATCAATAACGTTTTGAGTTATCTTGCTGACAAAAAGACAAACAAACAAACAAATAAACAAGCCCCGATGAAAACATAACCATAATTAGAACCAACAGGATGCGGTCCAGGTCTAGGCCTATGTTGGACAACTGTACATGATTCACTCAGTCACCAGTCCCTTTTCCACTGACCCTCAAATTGTGTATAATATAACTTACACATAAAAATTTACCTAATGGAAAAACGATAATTTCACCAAAATTCTCGGTTTCTGTTTAAAAGTTGTTGTTTTTTTTTTTTTTAATTTTTTAAATTAACTTTCTTTATTGGAAGCAATTTCGCAGTCAACAGCGTGACAGTGCAATGTGATAGAAAGGAATTCCTTTCTTTCATTTTTCTTTCACTAAACGTTGAAAAAACAGAAGCACGTAATGTCTGTTTTTCCATTAAATCACAAATACGATGATTTGTTTATTAATTATCATGAGATGACACTAGAAGTCATTCCATAAACATGGCAACAAACATAAATACGGTATTGATTTACAGATATATTCATTATTACCTCCACTAGGAGGTATTGTGATCACTTTGCTTTGTGTGTTTGCGTGCATGTTTGTTTGTTTGTTACCAAGATAACTCTAAAAGTTATGGACAGATTTTCACAAAATTTTCAGGAAATATTGATACTGGCACAAGGAAGAAATGATAAAATTTTGGTGGTGGTCGGGGGGGGGGCAGATCTGTCTTGGCGGAGGTCTGCACTCTTCAAATGCTTTTCTTGTTATTATATATTACCCCTCTATCTCGTACTAAATTAAAAAATGATTCATACATACCGCGACATGTTTCTTTTAAAACTCTTCTTCTCTTGTTGTAACATCCATCAACATCCGTTTTTTTTATTCACGTGACTCTAGTTGTGAAAAAAGGTCTCTCCATTGCAGTTGATAAACTAATTTCGCTACGCCCCAAAAAAACACCTCTTGCCAGCGCAAAAACTTTTGATCGAAAAACAAGAGTTTTTGCGAAATTGTCGTTTTTCCATTTGGTAAATTTTTATGCACAAGTTATATTCATGCAATTTGAGGGTCAATGGAAAAGCGACTACTGGCTCACATGTGGTAAAACTTCATTAGTTTTATTCTGGAAGCATTTGACTTGTAGACCAGTGGAATTCTACAACAAAACCATGTTTGTAGTTTAGTTGCATCAGGGTAGACCAGTGGTTTCCAACCTTTGTTTTTTACTCATAACCCCATTTTAACATCGCAAATTTCTGTCGACCCCAGACATTCAAAACAGAAACTTTTTTTTTTTGCCAAAATTAATTTGTTTTTGATCCTGTAATAGTTTTCAATACTATGTTTCAAATCCAGGTTAATTTTAGATGACATTTCGTCTATATAATGTATATTATTATGGATGGAGGCAGTAAATCCAGGTGTAGATTACTGCACAAAGGGAGACTTTTATTTTCCTTGGTCAGGATATGTACAGTCAGTCCAGCTTGGATTTACAAGGAGGACAATTAATACTGAACAAACAAGAACTCAAACTATGAATTATGAAAGAGCTGCAGCATCTGAAACTGACCACAATGAACATTTGACAGATAAACAGAACCACAGTGCTGCAGTTTCAGACTCACAGTTTGTCTGCTATGGATTGGGATTGTCTCTGTCAACTCAACATAAATTTTTATAAGTGAGTTTTTATTTTTATCAATTACTAGAAATTTCAGGTGACTCCATGTAGGGTCACGACCCGTAGATTGAAAAACACTGGGGTAGACGTTCAGACGTTCAGATGTCAGAAGTTCTAAACATCTCATCCAAATAATGATTTCCACTTCTAAACGTCTCCCAAAGTTTCATTCTAATAAAAGTTTCTGTGTGGAGATGAAACAAATATCAAACATAATTCAGTTTAAAAAAAGATAGAAAGAACTGATTCTTGAGAGGTCCAGTATTTAATAATGACAATGAGGAATGTTTGTTTATGGATGATGTTGTATTGATAAATATGATGTGATTATTGAAGGAAAATGAATTGTTGAGTCTGTTTGTATGACTGCACTGCCATGAACATTTTGTTGTGTATGATTCAATTATTGCATTATGTATTTGTTGTGGTTCGATGCTAAAATTAGGAAAATAGTATTGTTTGATTTTTGTATTAAGTTAGTGATAAAGGTGTAAAAGCACTGAGGGGTTGGAGTAAATAAGTTCATACTTCTTCCTACTCCTTTTGCAAAATTCAGACTTGTATGTGCTTGAAGATAGATTCTGTTCATTTAAATGTTATTTTGTTTTTGTCGTTATTTGCTTCCTTTTGTTTTATTTTGTACGTTTTTGTTTGCATGTTCGAAAAAAAAATCAATTAATTAAATTAAATTGAAATAAAGTTCACATCATCTGATATGTCACCAAACATCAAAGATCGGACAAAAAAAAAGTCCACAAACTGGAAACGGATGAATGGTTCCTAACTTTGTTTTTGTCGGTCTTCTCCCATGAATCATGCTTTGAGTCCCTCAGAACCGTCCTGTTGAATTCAAGTGGACATATTCATGCAGGACTGGACTTTTACGGGGACTTTAACGTGGGTCACAGATCTGAAGCATCCTTCCATCTCCATCTCCTGAGCGTCTGCCGCTGGACCGACGCTGAAGACGTCCTTATTCAAAGCCATTGTGTCATCTTAACTCCATCCCATTTGGGTTTCATTCCTTATTAAAAAAGTTTCAGTATTTTGTGGACAAAATGTCTGGGCCTCCTGTGAATGTTGAGTCTGAGCGTCGTCCTCCTCCTGAATTCTGTGTGAATACTCCGTCTGGACTCATGAATTTTTTATGGAATAAGCATATCTTAAAATGCAAATCCATGTTCTGTCCACAGAAAAGTGAGAGAAAGCCCAGTCGCAGACAGGTAGAGGAACAGCAACGTGGAATATAGAGTGGAAAGAAGACCGCCGTTTGGACGCAGATGTGTGAAATGTACAGATTTGACGGAAATTAACCCCCGTGACACAGTTTTAACACATTAACAGAAAAGAAACCAAACACCATTTACACTGAGTAAGCGTAGTACACCTGCTGAGAATGCATTTATAACAGAATCAAAAATATGCACCAGAAATAGCATGAGTAAACGGAATATATAATAAATGCATTATATTATTTACATCATATTTCTGCACAAAAGCATCTGTTCCACTGCAAAAACACTAAATAAAACCTGTAAAACACACATAATACCAAACACCAGTAGCTGTGTTCACATAGATGCTAATGTAACGACTGCAGAGACTGGTCTGATCAGAGGGAATGTCTAATGGAAACCTTTGATGAACCATTCAGTAGGAAAATATTAATAATAACCATGAAATGACTGAACTAAGAGAACTGTCATCAAAAGAAAAAAAAAACAAGTTTATTGAATTAAACTAAAAGAATAAACTCAAACCTACCAATGAAACCAGAAGATGTGAAGAGATGAATGGAAACAAAGGTGAGGAGGTGTTTATGGTCCATTTAATGAGGCTGAACAGGTGAGTGTGGGCGTGGCAAAGAGACAATGCAGGTGAATAGGTGTGGCTAGAAGACTAATGAAGGGAAGATGGGATTCTGTCATTTTCATCTAATCTGTGCATTATTTTTTGTCTATTATCGCTCAGTGGTGACCCAGAAATCGACTTCACTGCCCTTAAACAAACATAGAGGACCCAGGATGGACCCAGGGGGAACCTCAGTCTAAGCTTTGCAGACTTCTATATAACCCTTTAAGAATTTTGTTGACCTCAACATTTCCATTTTTCTTCATTTAACCTTTCCTAACTAATTTATCACCCTTTATTAAGTGTTATTTTAAGTGCTCCGATACAAACACAGTGATACCACTTGACAGCAGCGTTGACGTTCACCTCATAGTGCATCATTCTTATTTTGGTCTTAAACCCAACTGAAGCCCAGACTCCGGCTGTTGTTGAATCCATGTCCGCTCCTGTTGCATAAATATTCAAATGTTTCCCTTTAACTGTCGTAAACTCTCATCTCCGCTGGTATAAATACTTCAGATGTGAAACAGCAGTGGGCGGGTGTTTTTTCTTCTTCACACCCTGTTGTGTAAAAGGCTTTAACTGTCAGTATTTCTGTCTTCATTAAGATTCACTGAGGCAGACATCGGTCCCGTCTGAACCCGGACTGACCATAAACCATCCGTCCTTTGTCTCTGATCCTGTTGGATTCGGTTCATCTGCTCCTGTTATTTGTGGTTCTGCTTTGTGTTTGTGTTTCCTGATGTGTGTTTGTGTGTTGGATTCCACGGTTGTTGTTGACTCTTTATCCCTTTGACCTCAGGAGTCTCTACCTTTCACCGATCCAACACTGGAAATAAGACTTTTTTAAATTCCTGCTCTGGTTAAATAACAGAAAAAAGCCTCGGATGTGACTAAACAGAAGCATCTGGTTAAATTTAGATCCAACAACAACTACAGATGGAGTTCAAATAAGAACAACATGGAGGTTTTCGTTAATGATAATAACCTTGGAACATACACACAGAAAGCTTATAATGTATACCAATGACACGCCAATTAAAAATGGTGCATTATCAACAAAGATAAAGACAAAGATATTTTTGGTTAAATGTTTGGAGTAAAAAAGGAGAAAAAAGTTACTTGTCCAGTCTAATTACAACCCATTCGTGCAGCTGTTTGTTACAAAATGTTTAATGTTCACATCAAGGTTAATATCGTTAACGAAAACTGACAAAATGATGAAAACTAGAATTGAAAGAACATTTTTGTTAACCGAAATAAATAAAAACTATAATTTAAAGAAAAAACGATAACTAACTGAAACTGTATTGTGTGTTTACAAAACTAACTAAAACTATAAAAATTAAGGATAAAATTCCCTTAGTTTTCGTCTTTGTCAATGTCAGATTGATACAAAATCGATTTATTTCACTTGAGCAATTTTAGCTAGTGGCACCATACGGTACTTCACGGTCCATCACTTCTCGTCACTTGTCATTTAGAGTCATCTTCTGGTCCCCACTCTACCTTGAAACATGCAGACTAAAGTTGGGAGAAAGCAGCAGAGTCCTGTCTGGGATTTATTTGAGTACAATGGAAAAGAAGAGAAAAGATATGACAAAAGTAAAACTAAACTAAAACTAAGCATTTAGAAGAAAACAAAAACTAATAAAAACTAGTACACCTGCTCTAAAAATGAATTAAAACTAACTGAATTAGAGATAAAAAAAAGTCAAAACTAAATAAAACTAAACTAGAATGAAAAATCCCAAACTATTATAACCTTGATATGTTCACTCCACATAAAATACCACACGATTAACGGTAAGATTTAGGGTTAGGGGGCCTAATATTTGTGAGGGGGGGCCCATAGAGCAGTGGAGGGGGTCCAGTGGATATAGAAGTTGTAAGAGAGGTGTAGAAGTTAGAAAATGAACGTTCAAAGCATGTTAAGTTTCATGTTAGTCAAGTTCTATAGGGTCCAAAACGATTATGCTTTCATGGGGCCCATAATTGGTAGAGGCGCCCATGGGGTTTGGGTTAGGGTTAGGGTTAGCGGTTATGGATATGCAAACCGGAGATCTTGGCGTACATTGACATGTGATCAAATGACGTTGAATAACACGCAAAACGATGAAAATATGTATGTATAGCACGCCAAATGCCATAAGAACAGGCATGACATACAACATGAAAACTAACAAAACTAAACTGTAATGAAAAATCCAAAACTATTACAACCTTGGTTCACATCGAATCGTAAAACTGTAGGATGTAAAATGTAAAAATATTACACCAGTTGAATTCTTCTTCTTCTTCTTTGTGTATTACCATAACCTCATTAGGATGGGAGGACGGTCTAATACTGTCAGAGACCTGAGTCTGGCTGATCATCCTCAGATTTACATTTTCATTACTCTGTAGGACGTCGAGGGCCTCTTCTGCCCATCTCCTCATAAACTAATGATACCAGGCTCCGTTAATCCAGCTCACAGGGAAGCATCAATTAGCCTCATTATAATGTACAGGAGAATATGGACGGATAACAAACCCCCACGTGGAGCCGACACAAGATGCCACGCTTCAAAGACTCCAACTAATGCCGTTCAATGGGTTCTTCTGTTTCTTATATAATAATCCGTAAATTAAATCTGTGTTGAAATCTGTTTTCTTACCACATATGGGATCTAGTCATTCAGGAAAAAACTGCTATTTCGTCTGGTTTCTGTCTCGTTAAAATGGAAATGAAGTGTTTCACTGGAACCTGACGATAACATCAGTATGAATAAAGATAAAGCTTTCGGAAGTAAAAGTGAAAATGCATCCGATCAGAAAACATTAGAGTGTTTGGACTGTTTTGTCTTTCTGTAAGTTCTGTGTTTGTTGTCGTGTTGAAAGTTAATCAGTTAAAAAATATTACACGATCAAACACAATGACACAAGAGTTCGCAAAAGTTAGTTTGTTCTGAGGTCGAAGTTCGCAGATGACTGCATGGATGAGTTAAAACTCAGAAGAACCAAAAAACCTTGGACCTAGAGTCTAAGGAACCAAAGACACCACACCAAGACCTACAGACACCAGACCTAGACCCAAAGGAACCAAAGACACCAGACCTAGACCCAAAGGAACCAAAGACACCAGACCTAGACCCAAAGGAACCAAAGACACCACACCTAGACCCAAAGGAACCAAAGACACTGGACCTAGACCCAAAAGAACCAAAGACACCAGACCTAGACCCAAAGGAACCAAAGACACCACACCTAGACCCAAAGGAACCAAAGACACCAGACCTAGACCCAAAGGAACCAAAGACACCAGACCTAGACCCAAAGGAACCAAAGACACCAGACCTAGACCCAAAGGAACCAAAGACACCAAACCCAAAGGAACTTTTGTACGTTTGCAGTTTAATACCTGCCATTCTGTACCCGAACAATAACCCAGTCCAGTGTTCTCAGTGAGTCCAACAGCTGAGTTCTGCCTCGACTCAAAGAAAGAACCTTGTCTTTGTTTGTCATGTGATTTCTACCTCCAGGAAATAGCCTGGTCCACTTTATAAAAAAGGTCAGTGCATTGTCGTTGCCAGGGTTACTGTAGTTTCCAGGGATTTCAACATCTTCACCCTCAAATGTTCGCAGTACTGTCCCAGACCTCTGCCTTTCTGGGTTTAGTCCTTTTTTTTTCTAGAATTTTCTATCAATCGGCATCAGTCGACTTCAGTTTAGAAGAAACTCAATGTTTATCTGGTTCCATGGGTTTAAATTTCCTTTATCTGGGAACGAATAAAAAGATGTAAGTGGCTGTTTTCAGGATGCGGTGGCAGTTTGGAGGTTGTTGCTCTTTCATGCAACAAAAACGACCTTCAAAATGATGAAACACGATAAAGGTATTCCAGTCGAGCAAAACCAGCGAAGTGAACGTAAACATGTTGGTGTTCAAAAGTCAAGGTCAATGAAGCCCTGTAAGCTGTTTACACAACCAATGAATACGAATACTCCTCTAATACTCCTGTAATACTCCTTTTTCCTTTTTTTTTTCAAGTATTTTGCTCATTTTATACTCATTTTACAAGTTTTTGTTCATTTTATCCTATGAATAATTGAGATAAAACTGTATTTTACACCAATTATTTCCATGTATTGATAGGATTAGTGGATCAGCAGGTATTAAACAGTTTAGATCAGTAGATGGTTTTGGTTTTTGAGGGTTCACTGAATAAATCCAGGGTTCTGGATGGTATAAAACTATCAAATCTCTTAATTTTTCAACTATTTTTGCTCATTTTCTCTTCACTTTAGAAGGATTTGTTGGCTTTTCTGCCACATTTCAAGGTTTTTTTGGTTAATTTTTTTCCTTATTTTTCAAGCATTTTGCTCATTTTATTCTCATTTTACGAGTTTTTGTACATTTTATCCTACAAATAATTGAGATAAAACTATGTTTTACACAAATTACTGACATGTATTGATAGGATTAGTGGGTCCAAAGTTATTAAATAATATAAATATGTAGATGCTTGGAGTTAAATGAATGAAGAGTTCAGACCCAAGCAGAGCATTTACAGTTTATGGAGACCACAGGGAAATGTGGGAAAAGGAAGAATTCCATTTAAAAAAGACAAATATCACTGCTTTAAAGCTGTGTATGATGTTTGTCACCAATTTTGGGATTTATTCACTTTTATGCCATATTCCAAGGTTTTTTTTTGTTAATTCTTCCTTATTTTTCAAGTATTTTTCTCACTTTATTCTCATTTTACAAGTTTTTGTACATTTTATCCTATGAATAATTGAGATAAAACCGTATTTTACACCCATTATTGACATAGGATTAGTGGATCAACAGGTATTAAACAGTTTAGATCAGTAGATGGTTTTGGTTTTTGAGGGTTCACTGCATAAATACAGGGTTCTGGATGGTATGAAACTATCAACTCTCTTAATTTTTCAACTATTTTTGCTCATTTTCTCTTCACTTTAGAAGGATTTGTTGACTTTTCTGCCACATTTCAAGGTTTTTTTGGTTCATATTTTCCTTATTTTTCAAGCATGTTGCTAATTTTAGTCTCATTTTACAAGTTTTTGTAAATTTTATCCTATGAATAATTGAGATAAAACTGCATTTTACACCAATTATTGACATGTATTGATAGGATTAGTGGGTCCAAAGTTATTAAATAATATGTAGAGGCTTGGAGTTGAATGAATGAAGAATTCCGACCCAAGCAGAGCATTTACAGTTTATGGAGACCACAGGGAAATGTGGGAAAAGGAAGAATTACATTTTAAAACAAAACAAAACAAAAAAAAAAACCAAATATCACTGCTTTAAGTTTCCAAATATGTGATTTTGTACATTTTCAGATACATTTACAGCCCAAAAAGTGCAGTGAATAATCAATTTGAGGTCATTTATTTGTGAACTCCCAGCTTCTTCCCTGATGGATGGAGTATAAAATAACCTAAAAAAACCACCCAAAGCCGGCGTCTGCGGACTCTGAAAGCCTGGCTTTTGGCTTCATAATACCATCTCTGCTCTCTGTGTGAAGGCAGAAGCAGTAAATATGGAGTCCCGGGCTCTCAGTGTGATCAATAATTCCTTCAGCTCCAGATTCCACCCTGATAAAGCACTTTGATGTGGACTGAAGAGCAGGAGAGAGAGGCCAGAAAATGTGAGGAAAAAGAGGCTTCATTATTTCAGACAGCTGTCAGAGGGGCCTGTTCAATTAGCTCTAATACGTTTGTCAGTTCGGGAAACAAAGCAACAGTACGGAAGAACGGCCCGAAAAACAGATAAATAACACCTCCTGTAATTCGGGTTGGTGTTTTGTGGCGTTTCAGATGCACAGCGGGAGGCCGAAGGAACATGAGAAACCAAAGGAAAACACAGACGCAATGAGCCGAAGGGGCAGCGAAAACCCAAACCTCCGACGCCAACGCTCCGTTCTGACGCTAACGCGTGACTTTGTTGTTGTTTTGTTCTGAGACGAGCGTCGTACGCCAAAGGAGACACAACATAAAAAGTTTAACGCAGCAAAGTCAGAAACATCTTGCAGCAATGTTTCAGGTTCTATGGATGTTCCCATGGATACTCAATGATTCACTGGAGATTATCCGACAGAAATGGGCGACTGGACGAGCTAAAGGCGTGTTTGTCAACGAGGGCGGGTACTGGGCGTTCAGTGTCAACATCAGTCTTTAATACTGTTAACCCTTTAAATGCCATGGTAATGTAATGTAACCAAACCATATTTTATATACAAAAAACTTTTTTTTTTTTCAATATTCTACATAAAAATTGTATTAGTTATTTATTTTTTCCTCCTGTTATATGTCACACCAACATTGGTTCATATGATTATTATTTTTTGGTTTTAGGTCAAATGTTAAATGTCAAATGTTTATTTTGAACTCAGCTGGTAGAAGGGTGTTAGTGTTACTGTTTACAATGTTGATGATTTTAGTGGATGGATCTGAATTTTTAAAAATCAGGCAAAAATTAACAATTTGAATTCTGACTTTAAAATAAATTGTGAAAAATAATCTGACCTTCAATGACAGGAAGTGCAGAGTGTGCATAATATGCTCACTGTGTTATATGTGTTGACCCTAGTGGTTTTTCTAATCCACATGTGGTTTTTCATCAGTCTCAGTCTCATTCGAGGTTTGATGTGGAACCCATCGTGTCCACTGGTGTTACATGCAGAACTTGAACATTTAAACACTAATAAATCGCGAGTGATTTTCCAACAGCAGTCATTTTTGTCAAATACTCTGCCTTGAATATTTACATTGATTCCTAAAATGTACCTGTGAGAGAACAAAAAGATATACATATATATATATATATATATGTATATATATATATATATATATATATATATACATATATATATATATACATATATATATATGTATATATATATATATAAAAAATAGTAGTGTGTAATTTTCGTGTCCTTTTTGACAGTGTTACATGCAAATTTTTTTTTTTATTAACCTCCTCAGACCCAGCTATGGGTTTTCTCTCCATATTTGTGGACAAAAGTTTCACAGCTTTATACAAAAAAAACTAAAAACTGTCCACCGCAAAGGACATTCCATAAAAATTTTAAAAACTGCATCTGAAAAACTGTTGCATCATGATGTTTCCAATACAGGCACTGATTTAATAAAAAACAATAAAAGTTTGTACTTTGCTGACACTTCCTGGGTCTCAGGAGGTTAAATATAATGTAAAATAATATAAAAATGTGTTTTATTTAAAAAATAGTTTCTCTTTTATCTCAGTATTTCTTTCTTTCTTTCTTATTCTTTTTAAATACATTGTTTATTTGGAAAAGCAATTATTACAAAAGTTCCCTAACAGGTACAATTCAGTTTCCACACATCAAATGGAAAGAAGATGCTAATCCAGGATTTTTAGTCAAATATAGAACAAATAAAATAAATAAATAAAGAAAAGTGGGTTGAAGGAGAGGGCTCACTCCACTACTTCATCAACAAGATAAGACACATTAAGGTGTGAATGTTTACATTAACCTAAATAGAAATGTTTCTCATATTAATGTATTCACATCACTGATGTATTCATTACACATCCATTACAAATTTAACATAGTTTGTCCATTTTGACCAAATAGTGAAAAAAAAAAGATTCCTTTTGACCCTTGAAACAAAATGTCAGCTTCTCCAGAATGCAAACGTCCTGTACGATGTCCATCCATTCTTCTGTTGTGGGTGCTTCAGGCTTTAACCATTTTCTACTGATAGTCTTTTGACTCGCTGCCAAAAGCTTTAACAACAGTTTTTTTTATCTTTCAGAGTCCAGTCCTCACATGAAATATCTCCTAAATACAGGGCTTCACATTTACAAGGAATCTTTTCAGTAAAAATGTTATTTAAATGTTCACACAGCTGTTCCCAAAATGGTTTGATCACTGGACAAAAGTATTTCTTTTTAAAATTGACCCAAAGCGCTTCCAAACCTGCTTCAGAACATTCGTCTACATCTGGGTTGAATTTTTAGCCCCATGTCCTGTTTTTAGGACCAGTTTCAGAGAAGAACCCATGTGCAAACACAGAGATCGGATACTTCAAAACTCCTGAATCTCCAGAATACTGACGTACATGTAAACACACACAGACCTAATAATAACACCCGTGTTCTTCTGATGTGAATACCTTCTATCTTTACAAAGTATTCTGCATTTTTCTACTTTTTGCTGCCATTTACATTACATTTCCTCTTTTTTTTTTTTTTCTTATTTAACATTACCTGTGTCTTTGTGTCAGTCTTTGAACAGCTTTACTAGTTTTTTTCCCCTTATGCTAATTACTAAACGCCTGGAACAAACCCCTAACTTCACATAAAACCCTGATCATCAGAGCAGATTTCAGAAAAGCCCACACAGGAGTTCCTTCCTCTCCTGTTCCTCCGGTGTTCATGAACAGACTGATGCTGACGACATCCAGGCCCGAGGCTCAACCCCCCCCCCCCCCCATCAAAGCTGCCACTCATCCGCGGATGCTTCTGGAGGTGTAATTTGTGCACATTTATCTCCAGCGCCCGTATAATGCATCCAGTTGTGGAGCATCCCAACCTCCTTTTTAAACGTCAGCGCATTGAACCATTTGATAATAAATAAACATTCGCCAACGGCCCGTTCGCAGAGTGAAAAGTGGATGTAATGTTTGCCAATTAGCTGTGATGAAAGGCCGCTGCAGAAGCTAATTGGGTTTGATTATTAGAAACAGGCTCCGTCTTATTTCAACCCGGGCTGAGAATTTATGGAAACGCAACTAAACCCGAAGCGATCTGTGGTGAGATATTGAAATTTCATTAGCGTAATTTGCTTCATTTTCCGACTCGAATTAGGTCATGTGTGTTTCCTGACTGTGTGATTTACTCGACAAACAGCCGCCACGTGTAAACAAACACCTTTTTTCTTCTTCTGTCTCAACAGCTCCTCCGGGACTGTTGCTAAATTAAAGATGTGGGAGCTAGCGTCGAGTACTTAAAGGGGGGAAAAAAAAATTAAGAGAAAACAAAGAACAAGCGGGTTAAAAATGAATAATGAAATAATGGCACAGATCTGGTAAACAGTCGTAACCTCCTTCCGTTGTGTCGGTGTTTATTGTTCGTCTGTAATTGGGTCTAAAGTGTTTCTTCCAGCCGGTGTCGGAGCAGTCATTACTCGTCAGACCTCCTGGAGTAATTAGCTCCTTGGAGTTTAGTTACTCACCTGCAGAGAGTAAAAGCACATTATTGCACTTCATCTTCCCGGCTCTTGGCGTGGAAGTCAATGACAGTGAAAAAACAGATAGAAGCCGTCTGAGAACTGCACTTAAAGACTGTTTTCAACTAAAAACCACAGAAAACAGAACTGTATCCAACATCTGAGGCTCTAAAGTCCACAACTGGAGTAATATATGTACAGCAGGAGTAAGAATCAAACAGAAACAAACACACAAAAAATAAAATGATGAAATATACAGAATCCACCAAAATAATGTATACACACATCAGGACGAGAAAAACTTGAATAAATATTTCAATACCAAATTTATTCAGACCAAGGTTCTAATAGTTCTGGGTTCTTCATTATGGTTTAGTTTTATTTAGTTTTGACTTGTTTTTTCTCTAATTCAGTTAGTCTTAATTCATTTTTAGAGCAGGTTTGCTAGTTTTTATTAGTTTTCATTTTCTTCTAAATGCTTGGTAGTTGTAGTTTTTTCATATCTTTTATCTTCGTCGTATTCACATAAATCTTGTACAGGACTCTCCTTTCTCCCAACTTTAGTCTCCATGTTTCCAGGTAGAGTGGGGACGAGAAAACGACTCTAAATGACAAGTGACGAGAAGTGTCGGACCGCAAAGTGTCGTATGGTGCCGCTAGCTAAAATTGCCAGAGCGAAATAAATTGATTTGATATCAATCTGACAATGACAAAGACGAAAACGAAGGGAATTTTTTCCATAATTTTTATACGTTTTAGTTTTGTAAGCACAAAATACAGTTTCAGTTCATTATTGTTTTTTTCTTTTAATTATAGTTTTTATTTATTTCAGTTAACAAAAATGTTTCTTCAAATCTAGTTTTCGTCATTTCGTTAGTTTTCGTTAATGATAATAACCTTGATTCAGACATCACAAGATTAATACAAGTTCCCTTTGGCTTCTACAGTTTCAACAGGTGCTCAAAGTGGTGTCCGTTGGCTTCCAGATGTTTATGTGGACGGCGAACTACTGCTTGGGTAACGTATCGGTACCATGTGTTTCGAACTTATCACGAATCTGTGAAATTGTCAGACGTGTAGGAGGTTCTGAACCGAACTCACGCCTCCATTGTCTTTGGACTTCAACATCATTCTCAAATTTGAAGAACCACTTTAAAATGATATTACGTTCTTCAATCGACAACCGTGCCGATGTCACCTGTTGATGCTACATTCATGAGGCTAATGCCATCTGTTGGGAAAACATCGTACAACAGTACACAGTGTTATCGCAATTTGATCAAACTTTGAAAGAGGTATCTATATGTATAGAAGTACTTATACAAATTAAGTATTTCTGCGAGTTTTTCTTTTCCTGATTTGTGTATACATTATTTTGGCTGACTCTGTTTATGCGTATAGAAGCACAGAATAGAAGCATTAACCCGTTTAATCCCACTGGCAACAACTACTTTACACTGAAGTATTTAATGAGACTCTGAAATACAGTAACTGTATTATTGAGCCTGTTTACATCCACACCAATACTCCCATCATTATCCCATGTCTGGAGTTATCAGATTAATATTGATCATATAAACAGGATAATCGGATCAGCTTTATCCGATAACAGCTGTTATCTGATTATGACAAATCCGATTAATACACCTAGATTTCTCCCCAATATTCTGATATATACACACATGTATACAGGTTTATCTGATTTATTTAGTTTTTTTTTTTTACTTCTGCACATGTGTAAAAAAAAGAAAAGAAATTGATATAAATGGAAGTTACGCAGCGACACCATGAGCCGAAGGAAAAAAGGTAAACAAACAAAGAAATGAAATGAAATGAAGGACAGCAGCAACATGTGTTTTTTTTTTTTTTACCTCTGCCAAGAAACGGTGGAGGTTATGTTTTCATCGGGGTTTGTCTCTTAGCAAGATAACTCAAAAAGTTATTGACAGATTTGGATGAAATTTTCAGGAAATGTTGATACTGACACAAGGAACAAATGATTACATTTTAGTGGTGATGGGGTGGGGTGGGGGTGGGGACTGATCTGCCTTGGTGAAGGTCTGTGCTCTCTGAGTCCTTTTCTACTTTTATATTTAAGATCTAATTTTTAAAGTTTAAAAAAACAAAAAAAAAACATATACATATATATATATATATATATATATATATATATATATATATATATATAAAAGGGAAAATATACCACAGATACTGGATTGAATTGGACTATGTTCTTTATATGACCTGACTTAGTGTATGTTATAAATGCTTCAAATCACATAAAACTGTATTTTTTTTTTTTTTTTTTTTAATTGTAATACACTAATAAAATGAATCCAGTTGAACCTCATTAATGTGGCCAGTTTATGAACCACAGCACAGAGTTGGTTTAATAAGGTTGGACTCAGTTATGACACTGAATTCAATTACATTCAAATCATTTCAAATTAGAAAAGCACTGGGGGAGCGCAGACCACCGCCGAGGAAGATCAGTGCCCCCCCACCCCCGATCACCACCAAAATTTAATCATTTGTTCCTTGTGCCAGTATCAACATTTCCTGAAAATTTCATCCAAATCCGTCCATAACTTTTTGAGCTATCTTGCACACAGACAGACAGACAAACCAACGCTGGTAAAAACATAACCTCCTTGGCAGAGGTAATAATATTTTACAGACATTACAGTTTAAGATTCTGCTTAAATGTTCGTACTCTATTGCGAAAAGAATACATAGTGTTCAGTCCCTGAATCCTCCAACATCAGAACACTACTTTTGTGCATTCCCAATAAAAAAAAAAAAAAAACATTTGCCTCTTTCAGACAGTAAAAAGCGCTTTTAAAATGCTTGAATTATCCATTATTTAACAAAACAGCGTCATCAATCTAAAAAAACCCCACTACATTTATGACCTGCAGTATCACAATAGTACTTTTGTCGTATACAAACAACAGAACAAAATACCCATGAATAAAGAAATAAAAGAGCCTCAAAAACAAAAAACAAAAAAGAACCTCTGCCATGTCTGCATTTGAATAAATACCTAAAAATATTGATATTGTACTTTTTAATATTGATACAGTATTGTGAAGTGAAATATTGCAATATATTGCGATACCGATATTGTGTTACACCCCTGATAATCAAGCAATCGTGTACCTTAGATTTAACATAAAAAAATCAGGTAAGAACTAACACAAGATCAAATGGTGTTGTATGCGTACGTACAGCACGCCGAATACCATAAGAACTGCTGTAACATACGACGCTATTTCAGCAGATCAGTCTGGTAGTTGTCATACTCATCGTGTGATTCTTTTGTGATGAATCTAATTTGTCTTATCAAAGTCAGTCCTGATGCTCCTCCTCGTCCGACTGCCACTTTACACATCTGGTTAGTTGCTGCTTGACTTTGGTTGATTTCCCACACAGCAGAAGCCGTTAAGTGGAACCACGCTGAAAACTGCTGTGAAAATGCATCATCCCAATCACGCGACTAAATCCGATCCAATCCAATCTTCTAAAAAATGTCAGATCTGCAGCCGATACTGATCTTCAGATCGGATCAGGACATCCCTACTTCTGTGTCGAGGACTAAAGAGTGAAATGCACGGACTTTGGGCTGAAACAGGTTAACGTTAGGATGTTTATTTCATGGATCTCCCGTCCATCTCCCTATGGATCAGGTTTATTTACAGACCTGAATCCAACACAAATACATCAATCCAACACATGACATGATCTGTGGCTCACTCCCAGCTTGAATTATGGGAAAAAAAACTGGGAGAGGGATGACAGTGTTTGGATTTATAGGATGAAAGTGGGTCTGAACATGTGAAGACGAAAGCCCTGATGGAAGTGGACAGATAAAGGCGTCTTCCAGGTGACCCTCATAGCACTCATAAGGGCGCTGAAGGTCATCCACGGCACCAACACACACTTCAGCTCACAGCGGAGGCCAGTTTTTTCCAGTTTGTTGCTATTTTTAAAGCCTCAGGAGGCAGCCTTCGCATCATTCGGTTGTGTAACTGGACTCGGCTGCACTTTCTTCGACCAGAGTGTGTGAAACATTGGACGAAAGGTTGAACCTTCATCATAAAGGTGCTGTTTATTTCCTGAGTAGAACCAGGCTATGTGCTGGTACTGGCTCATATGTGTACTTTCATTGTCACTGCACGCTGAGATACTGAGGACTGAAGCTATTTCAGTATTAACTAAACATTTTAACACTTAAAAGAAGAGTTAAATCCACTCGTAACAGCAAAGGTGGGGAACTTAAGTTACGATTTTTAATAGGGGTGGGAATCATTTACTATCTCATGATTGAATTCGATTTCGATTTTTTGGGCTACAATTCGAATCAAAACACTTTTAATGCATTTTCATCCTTTCGTGTGTTATTTAACGCCATTTGATAGTGTGTTAATGCACTAGCCGCTTATTGCGCTAATCACTAACCCTAACTGCTAATCGAGCCAGCCGCTAATCATGCTAATCACTAACCCTAAACCTAACTCTAACCACTAATCGCGCTAGCCACTAATCACTAACCCTTACCGTGCTAATGCCGCGCAGACTGCCGGCAGATTTGTTTTATTTTTTAAAAATCGATCTTGGGAATTTTTAAATCGATTCTGAATCATAGTAAATGAGAATCGTGATTTTTAAATGAATTGATTTTTTGGCACACCCCTAATTTTTTAAGCCGTAAAGACTTAAACATCCATTGGTGACTAGGGGTGTGTATTGGCAAGAATCTGGCAATACGACACAAATCACAATACTAGGATCGCGATACGATATTATCATGATACTGTTAAAAAAAGCAATTTTTTGTTTGATTCTTTTTTTTTTAGATTATTTCCTGGAAGAACTGAATTACGTCTGAAATATGTACAAATACTACACATATTTTCATTTGATCAGAACAGGATCTGATGCTATATGACACATTTTTTCTACTTCTCCTCATTTCCATTGGAACTAACATCTGCCTCTCAGACAGTAAAAAAGTGCTTTCAGGATGCTTCAAATAACCAATATTTAATAAAACAGCAT
This sequence comes from Sphaeramia orbicularis, assembly GCF_902148855.1. Classification (NCBI taxonomy): domain Eukaryota; kingdom Metazoa; phylum Chordata; class Actinopteri; order Kurtiformes; family Apogonidae; genus Sphaeramia; species Sphaeramia orbicularis. The sequence goes on from NC_043964.1 coordinate 6,349,544, forward strand.
TAAATAATAATAAATAAAATATAAACAAAAAAAAAACAACAAAAAAAATAAAAATGAACCTCCACAATAATACTAGCAAATTAGGGTACTGATATTATTACTATATTTTTTGTGTTATTACAATAATTCTTATTTCCTCCCTCACCCCCCTTCTCTCTTTCTCACTTTCATTCACTCCTCCCTCTTCCCCTTTTCCCTATCACCCCTAATGACGCTACATTGTTTAGTTGCTCTTTACATTTATGATGTTTTTCATTGTAATATGATGTTGTCATTGTTGTTGTCTGTGATTACTCTGTCGTTGTTTTTGGTTTGTTTATTTGATTTTCCCTTTGTTTATGTTTTGTTTATCTGTCCACAATGTCCTGTTAACTATCACTAATAATAAAAAAAAGAACCTCCGCCATATCTGCATTTGAACAAATACTTAAAAATATCGATACAGTACGTTTTAATATCGATACAGTATCGTGAAATGAAATATCGCGATATATTGCAGAACTGACATTTTCTTACACCCCTATTGTTGACAAAAACCATCGACTGATGTAACTGTTTAATACCTGTTGATCCATTAATCCTATCAATACATGTATATAATTTTCTTTTCATGGTCATCAGATATGGCTCCGTAGTTACCGTGGAAACACTGTCATCTTCTACAACACTGATTCACCAATAAAACCCATGGAGTTGGATCAATGACAGTGGATAAAGTGAACAAAAATAAAACCTACAAAATAATGAATAATGTGGGAAAAAAATAAGCAAAAAAAAAATTACCAAAATAAAGTAAAAAAAAAAAAAAGGATCGAATAAATAAGAAAACAAACAAAAACAGCCAAAACGATGAATGAAATGAACAGAAATTAATAATAAATCAATAAAATAATAAGTAACATGAACAAAATAAGCTCCAAATAGCTTAAAGGGGACAAATACAGTCTCCTATACAACACTTTAACATGGATTAGACTCGGGTGCTGCATGAAAACTCTGAATTATCATATGAAACCACGTATAAGCACTCTATAAGATCAGTACCGATGATTTCCAGATCCTGTATTTGACCATTTAGGGTTAGCCCATGGTGGTAAATATGATAAAGGGAGTCACATTACCCATAAACTCTTACAGTTGCGTCTAAAATAGCTTTTGCATTCTGTAGTTCAGTGCACAAAGTCTGAGAGTAAAGAGAAAATGTCATCAATGATGGAGGATTTGGGGGAAATCACAGGTGTTTTAGGACAGTTTTGCAAATGACTCAAGGCTCCGGGTCCATAAAAGTGTAATTCCAGCTCATTCGGAGCTGAAATCCCACTGCACGACTCTGAAAAAGTGATGAAGAGTCTGTGAGAGGAGGTGGAGGTGTGGAGGATCACAAGGGCTTCATCTGGGATCAGGGTCTGGTTTTAACACCTCCAATCACCGGTGTCAGTCACTTTTTTTTTTTTTTTACCATCGGACAGTCCAGATGAAGCCGTCGAACTGAACATGTGACCGAGACTCCAGATGTTTGACTCCAACTGACAAAAACAACAACAGACGCATCGAATTTACAAGGATACAGGAGATAAACCAGACACCCACTACATACCATCATCATTTTACTACAGTTTAGTGTCACTTTAAGAAGGTTTTCACTTCCTGTAATTTCTTGTCTATACACTTCGTTTTATTTTTTGCACCATTTTATCTTAATATACATTTCACTTAAGGAATTTCCCAAAATACAGTATAATTTTCACTCATCCACACTTTTATTTCCATGTTCCAAAAGCCAGTTTCTGTAACCCTGTGTTTTTCAACCTTGGGGTCGGGACCCCACATAGGGTCACCTGAAATTCAAATTGGGTCACCTGATATTTCTAGTAATTGATAAAATAAAAACTTACTAATAAAAAATATATGGTGAGTCGAGAGACAATTACAATCCATAAAAGACATGACAAACTGTGAGTGTGAAACTGCTGCACTGTGGTTCTGTTTATCTGTCAAATGTTCATTGTGGTCGGTTTCAGATGCTGCAGCTCTTTCATAATTCATAGTCTGAGTTCTTGTTTGTTCAGGATTAATTTGCAGCGTTATAAATCCCAGCTGGACTGACTGTACATATCCTCCTGACCAAGGAAAATAAAATTCTCCCTTTGTACAGTAATCTACACCTGGATTTACTGCCTCTGTCCACAATAATATACATTATATAGACTAAACATCGTCTAAAATTAATGTTATTTACAACATAGTATAGCAAACTATTACATGAAGAAAAACAAATAAATTTTACCCCCCCAAAAAAAGTCTCTGTTTTGAATGTCTGGAATCACCAGAAATCTGTTTTGTTAAAATGGGGTCAGGAGCCAAAAGAGGTTGAGAACCACGGCTGTAACCGATCAACACACTGCAAAAAAAATCAAAATCTGACCACGTGTATTTTTCTCATTTCTAGTCCAAATATCTCATCACACTTAAACTAAGACAGAATCACCTAAAGAGGAACTTTTCAGTGTGAAATAAGAACTGATTTATAGACAATAGATCTGGAAAATCTGATTTCAACAAATCTTAATTAAAGATAATTTTCACTTGTTCCACTGGCAGACTTTTTTGCTTAATTCAAGCAAAACTGTGTCTCATAATGTTGATGTGCTGTGTCAGCTGATAGTTTACATCACAGGTGTCAAACATGCAGCCCGGGGGCCAAATCTGGACCGCCAAAGGGTCCAATCCAGCCCGTGGGATGAATTTGTGAAATACAAAAATTACACTGAAGATTTTAATAATCAGTGGTGTCAAAATCGTTTTAATTCAGGTTCCACATACAGTCCAATTAGATTTCAAGTGGGTCAGACCCGTTAAACATTACAATAACCTATAAATAATGACAACCCCAAATTTTCCCTTTGTTTTTGTTGTAAAAACAGCAAAATTACATGAAAATGTTTACATTACCAAAGTATACTTTTACAAAAAATGTGAATAACCTGAAAAAATATGAACAAACGGAAATGTCTTAAGCAAAGTAAATGCAATTTTACCAATATTCTACCTGTTACTAAATGTTTTGTGTGATTGTAATGCACATGTGTAAATGATAAACTGAAAAACCAAGGCAGAATATTGTTAAAATTGCATTTGTTTTTCTTAAGACAATTCAAGTTGTTCATATTATTCAGATTTTTAAGGAAACGTCGTAGATGTAAACCTGATCATTAAATAATTTAACTGTTTTCACTGGTATTATTTTACTGGTCCACTGGAGATCAAATCGGGCTGAATGTGGAACTGAACTAAAATGAGTTTGACACTCCTGGTTTACATTATACCTCTGTTAGCTTAGCTCTGTTAGCTTAGCTCTGTTTTTAGACTGAAAACAGCCACAGTTGAACCACTGATCACCTGTGTTAACTGTTGGTTTGTGTCGTCAGTAACTGAACTACAGTAAAGATCTGTTTGAATCCAACAAACAAGGTCAGAACTGTCACAGTTTCACTCAACAAATGGAAATTTAGCAAAGACAAGAACATCCCATAATAACTTTATACCTTCATAGGCTTCAGAGTCAAACTGACCCGTGTAAAAGAAACACTGACATTTTCCATCCGACTCCATTTTGTCCATTTACAGCTGAGTACAGAGGAGAAAACAACCACTGTAGTTTTATCACTTCTGTGACTCTGACAGTTGTTACTTTAAGGTTCTCATCCTCACAGTGACTCACTACTCCCTTCAGTGGTCACATAAATCCCTCGGCCCATCACTGGAAATAAATCTGCTTCATACCTGTACAAGTCAGTACATCGGCTTCTTTAGCAGAACTTCACAGATCTTTATTTTTAACACTATAAAGAGAATTTTAGGTAGTTTTTTAAACATTTATGAAGATAAAAATACAACATATAGACTCTTTAAAACTGAATTAAAAAGCAAAAGCTAAAATTTCTAACAAAATAGACAACTTTCAGTGTTAAACTCAAACAATTTTCTTTCCACAAAAAAACTTGTTTTCATCACTTCTTTGACAGTTGTTACTTTATGGTTCTCGTCCTCACAGTGACTCACTACTCCCTCTAGTGGTCACATAAATCCCCCAGGCCTCATATGTGTACAATCCAATACAGTGGCATCTTTAGCAGAACTTCGCAGATCTGTATTTTTGACACTATAAAGAGAATTTTAGGGAGTTTTTTAAAACATTTTTGAAGATAAAAATACTACATATAGACCCTTTAAAACCGAATTAAAAAGCAGGAGCTAAAATTTCTAACAAAATTGACAACTTTTAGTCTTAAACTCAAACTTCACTCGAACTTCACTGGTCTTTATCATAAACACTATAATGATACTTTTAGGTATTTTTTTTAGTATTTTAAAGTACAAATGCTACATTTAAACCCTTTCGGTACATTTTGCTGAGACTACTTTTTTGGGGGATGGACAGTTTTCCTGTGTAAAAGTGTCCCTGTTAGCTGCTGGTGACATTCTGTGGATGATCGGTCGGTGTTTGTATTAACCTCAGGTGTCGTTGTGAACCTCCCGTCTCTTTTAACCTGTCGTTTAGTCGTCCCTCTTTGGCTGATTGGTATTCACCGCCGGCGCAGTCGCTAGCTCTCATTTCATGTACGTTCTGCTCTGCACCCTGATTCAAATGACTTTCAATCTCTTTGTTCTGGGCAGCGGTCCAGGCCAGAGGGGCCGGAGAATGATGCATTGAGGTGGTTTATTAACGTGATATGCTGCACAACCACCGACAGCGACGTTCATATTTCTGCCCCGCCGCCTCGGTGCCGATCTGCCAGAATTACAAGATCACCCCGAGGTACCGCTTCTGTCAAACCCAGCTGGTTCCTCCATAAAATGGGGCCCGCAGACACCAAATCAAAGCCGGAGAATCCATACGTTACATCCACTTGTGCTTTTCTTACAGTATTTCACACCCACTGTGATAAAGCAATTGATTGTCTTTGACAGAGATAATGACGAAGAGGCTGCGAGGAACAACACATGTGAGCGCATGAACCCAGCCCACATTCAGAACTGGACAGACCAGTCCTTTACAGATAAACATGGTGAGAAAATATGGGACTGAAGATTCGAAATTAGCCTTAAGGTTATAGTCTGTCGTATTTACATGAAAAAGTTTATTAATGGATCTGTCCACGAAACTGGGTTTATTACCTCCGCCAAAGAGGTTATGTTATTGCCGGTGTTGGTTTGTCTGTCTGTCCGTCTGTCTGTCTGTCTGTCTGTCTGTCCGTCTGCCTGTCTGTCCGTCCATGTGCAATAAAACTCAGAAAGTTATGGACGGATTTGGATGAAAATTTCAGGAAATGTTGATACTGGCACAAGGAACAAATGATTAAATTTTGGTGGTGATCGAGGGGGTGATCTATGCATAAATAAGTGTGAAAAATAATAAATATGTGTAAATAAGTGTGCAAAAATAATAAATATGCGTAAATAAGTGTGTAAAAATAATAAACATACATAAATAAGTGTGCAAAAATAATAAATATGTGTAAATAAGTGTGCAAAAATAATAAATATGCGTAAATAAGTGTAAAAATAATAAACATACATGAATAAGTGTGCAAAAATAATAAATATGTGTAAATAAATGTGCAAAAGTAATAAATATGCATAAGTAAGTGTGCAAAAATAATAAATATGCGTAAATAAGTGTGCAAAAATAATAAATATGCATAAATAAGTGTGCAAAAATAATAAATATACGTAAATAAGTGTGTAAAAATAATAAATATGCATAAATAAGTGTGCAAAAATAATAAATATACGTAAATAAGTGTGCAAAAAATAATAAATATACATAAATATGTAAAAATAATAAACATACATAAATAAGTGTGTAAAAATAATATATGCATAAATAATTTTTAAAATAATATACATAAATAAGTGTGTAAAAATAATAAATATGCATAAATAGGTGTGTAAAAATAATAAATATGCATAAATGTGTAAAAATAATAAATATGCATAAATGTGTAAAAATAAGAAATATACATAAATGTATAAAAATAAGAGATATATATACTGTATGTTAAATAACCTTATATATATATATATATATATATATATATATATATATATATGTCAAATACTATCCATGTAGAAAGTATTAACCTTATATATATGTTAAATAGTATCCATGCACACATTTGCGCTGTTCTTGGTTGATTCCGTTCATTCATAACTCAAACCGTCTGTTTCTGTGTCTTTTCTTTTTTTTTTTTTTTAGATTTGCGGCCTCGTACTTCCTCGTCCTGCTCAGTAAATCTGACCTTACACTTCACAGGCAGGATCTCAGACTAATTAAACTGGAACAGGACGGACCCGGACGGTTCTTCCAGCAGACTGCCAAGGCGTGGCGGCTTGGTGTCTCCTGTTGTGGATCCGTTGTGTTGTAGCTGGACAGACTGCGCAGGACTTCTGCCATGACATTGGTGAAACATGAACTTCTCCTGGAGGCGTTCCATCATCGGATCCCTCAGCTGGTTCCACATCAAGACGCATGAGGAGCCGGTTAACGGCGGTGGCAGAGGCCATTAGCGAGCCGTAGATGTTCAATTAGCAGGCGGACACACACAGGTGGCGTTCATCATGATGTCCACGGTGGAAGCGGGTCCAGGGCATCTGTCGGCGGATCGGACCGACGCCAGAGACGACGCTCGTGGACATCTGTTCATCAACCAGGTCCAAATGAACAATATCTGCTTCATACTTAACACTTTAGGCGCCAGAGGTTTTTTTCTTTTTAATATTTAATTTTACTGTCAAGATGTCAAAAATGGAATTGAGCCAAAAAAATGTATTGAACTGTACAAATATGAAGTGACCACTAGAGGGTGGAGTGAGTCAGTCTGCTGATCAACTGGAAATAAAAGTGTTTAGAGATAAAGTCATTTTGTAAATGACAAAAATATTGGGTCTAACCCAAAGTTTATAATGGGAGTAATTTATTTTTTTCCAAACTTTATTTACATAATGCCATATACAAAATAGATCAACAGCAGTCAACAAGAATAAATATAACATGAAATGCATAACGCTCGAGGTAAGGCAGGAAGAAGTTAAATAATTTAAATACATAAATAAGTAAATTAAGTAAATAAATAAAAATAATGGGGGTAAATGGACTGATCTAATTTGCATAGGATGATGTCACAGGGTGGTGGCCTTATTGGATTGTGTAACTTTTAGTAAAACTGAACCTTTTCTTTGTGTTTTTGGTTGTTGTTTTTTTTATCTTATCCTTAAATGAACTTAAACATTCAAATGCAGTGAGTTTCAGTATCTTTTTAGTCAAATCTGTCCTTCTTTATCCAAACTAAAACTAAGTCCACTTTACTTCCTTACTAAACCAGCTGTGAACCACACCTTTAACCCTTTAGGCACCAGAATTAAAAAAAAAAAAAAAAAAAAAAAAAGATGAAGAAAAATACATTTTGATAAAATTTCAAAAAGCTGTATCCTGACAGTATTTAGAGATAAAGTCATTCTGTAAATGAGAAAAATATTGGGTTAGACCCTAAGTTTACGATAGGAGTAAATGTACTCATTTAATTTGCATATGGTGATGCCACAGAGCAGCAGCCATTTTGGATTGCCTAACATTTAGTAAAAATTAACTTGAAACATATTTACATGGAAGTTTTCTTTGTGTTTTTGTTTTTTCTTTCATCTTATCCTTAAAATAAATGAACTTAAACATTAAAATGTGCTAAGTAATGCAGTAACCCACATTGATTTTGACCCTCTATCTCTTCTCTTTGGCTTACCAAACAGGTGTATCAGTCACAAACATAATAGGAAACTATATAATATTTTAACATTCTGTGCCCGAAAGAATATACTACTACACTGGATTTCTGATAACCCCCCTTCTATTTCTGGGTGGAGGAAGCTGATACTGGAGCACATTCCACTTGACTTTTGACATGTTTGGCACACTCTAGGATCGACATATTCAATCACATTTGGAAACACTTCCTGGACTATACTGAGGGAAATGTGTCCTCAGTTCTGGCTCGAGCTTTCATCTGCTCTTGAATGAACTTTTTGTTGTATTGTATATAGGGGTGGGAATCGAGAACCGGATCCCAGTAGCTCGATTCCTTGGAATCATTTGCCTGCCTCCTTAACGATTCTGCTTATCGATTCCGCCTTTGTTGTGCATGCGCAATGACGTCATGCGTATGCTGCATTGTTTCGGTCCTAACAGACCACACCAGGTCTAAACAGACCACACCAGGTCTAAACAGACCACACCAGGTCTAAACAGACCACACCAGGTCCACTGGAACACTGTCAAAGCTTCCATTTCTTCTAAAGGGTGGGGTCTCTCCAATCTGCTCAAACATTTGTCCACAGCATGTAATTCATTTGATATGCAACTTAGCGGTGCTTGTGAATCTAGCGGCAGAGTGAACACCACGATGTCATCCGGGTCCAGTTCTGGTGCAGGCAACAAACATCATACCTCCTGAAATACAAGTTTCCAAAGGTAGGGGAAAGGAAATGAGGTGCACAACAACAGGAGACAGGCTGAGCCGAACCGGTTCCACGTAGTAGAAATGTGGCAATAGAGGAATTAGTAAAGTGTCTTTAGTTTCACTTTAAGTATACAACTGGGGGGTGGGGGGGGTGGGGTATTATTTTTTGTACATACTGTATATGTTATATTTTCTCTGAACAGATGGAAATATAAAAGACAGTTAATGCAAACACATCTGTTTGTACTCTTTTATTCCTTCACCCAATGAGAATCAATAAGAGAATCAATAAGGAATCGGATCAATAAGGAAAATCAATAATGGAATTGGAATTGTTAAATTCCTATCAGTTCCCATCCCAAATTGTATAGATATGAATGTGATGAGACTCTGTCTCCATGCTGACTGTGAATCTCTATTTCAGTTTTGACTTTGGTGCTGAGCTGTTTTATTTTGTTTTGTGTTGTTTTGAAAACTGAAAATTTAATAAATATATTCTTTAAAAAAAAAAAAATGCAGTAAGTTTTAGCATCTTTTTATCCAAATCTGTCCTCCATCTATTGGTGGGAGGTGGTAATCAGATCTGGTATCTGTATCTGGAGTTATTATGGTCTGTTTCAGTCACTTATGTCACTTGTCGTAATATTGCGACTTTGGGCCTTCAAGAGTTAACACAAATGACAAGCTCTCACAAAGCTGCCTCTAATCACTGTGGCTGAATATTTCATCATGTGCCACGTCTCTCTTGGCTGGTTTCACATCTGCGGGCGAATAAACACAGCTCATGCGACCACGCACACACTCCGATGATCACCGAGCGCCGCGCCGACACCCCCTTCGGATAGAACTGGGCTAGAGTACAGTACAGTATGTGGCTGCTTCGGAGTGTGATCCTCAGCGGAGGAAACCTAGATACACCAGTGATAACCTGTATATCAAGCTCTCAATCTGCCACATGCTGAAGGGGGGAAAATAAATAGCCTTCATCTTGGTGAAAGTGCGCTCTCCTCGTCTGCAAAGTGGTAAATCTTACCCATTGTGAAAGTGGGACATGCTGAGGCACAGAGGGAAAAAAAAAGACAGCGACAAGGGCACTGGAGCAAGACCACAAAGAGGGAGGAAGAGGAGGAGGAGGAGGAGGGGGTGGGGGGGTGAAAGCTCCACAGGCTCCTCGCTGCCATCCTCCCTCCATCGGCGTCTTTACATTTCACTTATATTATCTGCGTTATTCAGATCCCCCCCTCGGGCCGTTGGTCCAGATGACCTTCCCCATGCGACGCCTCGTCCCCTGTCGACAGAGCGGTTATGGATGCTGATCAAACCCGGATAGGAGTCGCCACGTCCCTCTCAGAGTCATTAAGGCCCACATTTCCACGCGTCATTCATAGTTTGCAAAATTGTCCGCACTGGTTTAGTTTTTCTCTAGTTTCAGAGTCGGCTTTTTTTTTTGCTGTTATGAGGAAATCCCTTTAGAGAAGCTGATAAAAGGAGGATGACTGTGCTCTTATTGGCTTTATTTGTCTTGACCTCTAGGATTTAACTGCATCCACACCAGTAAACATGAATGGAAACCTTCTCCATATACATGAGGGTTTGTCAATGACAGTCAGCGGTGAGAGATGATTTTTTTTTACCTTTTTTAACCCATAAAGACCCAGAACTACTTTTGTGGTAGATCCTAAATGAATTCTTCTGTCCATTACACTTTGATTTTTCATCATTTATTACAATGTTATCCTCTGTATTTTCCATTTTTAAGTGAAAAACCCAGTATTCACTGATCTTGCAGATGTTCGCAAAAGCTCAGATTTTTAAAATTTATTTACTTGTTTATTATTATTATTATTTTTTTAAATTATTATTATTTTATGAAGTACTTTTGTGGTAGTTCCTAAATGAATTTTTCTCTCTATTTGACCTTGATTTATCATCCTTTATTACAATCTTATCCTCTGTATTTTCCATTTTTAAGGGAAAAAACAGGTATTTTCCTATATTGAATTCACTGATCTTGTAGATGTTCATTGAAGCTCAGATTAAAGTTGAAGGTTATTTTATCAGAAACAGAATACTGAAGAAAAAGTGTCTTTTCAGTCCAATCTGTCATTAACAGAACATAAACCCAGTCTGTCCATCCACTGTCACTGATCCAACTCCACATTTTCCTTCATTTTCTTGCCTATTCTATGACTTTTTCTTCAATTTTTTTCAGGTTGTGGCTTATGTTGTTCATGTTAGTTATGTATTAATTTATTTTTCATTATGGTCATCTACTGTTTAGTTTGACTGTTTTTGTTCATTTTGTTACTTATTTACTTTTTCCCCACATTATTTATTATTTTGTAAGTTTTTTTTTAAATTCATTTTTGTTCATTTTATTAACAATTTTATTTACATATGTACAACCCAGTGAGTCCATCCACTGTCATTGATCCAATTCCATGGGTTTTACTGATGAATCAATGTTGTAGAAGATGACAGTGTTTCCACGGTAACTATGGAGCCTCTGAACGTCCAAATGGGCCATATCTGATGACTATGAACAGATGAATAACTGTGTTTTACACCAATTATTGACATGAATTGATAGGATTAATGGGTCAACAGGTATTAAACAGTTTAGATCAGTGGATGGTTTTGGTTTAAGGTGGATATTTGGGTCTTAATGGGATAAACTGTGCCACACATCTGATATTTTTCTTTTTATAAGGTCATTTTACAAGTCACACATTATGGTAAAGATAGTACAGAAACATGTAGTTTTGTGTGAAATGGCTCAATGGACTGCATCTCCCATCAGCTGATATCAAAACTGTGAACTGATTCAAGATTTGGAGTTTGGTTATTCTATTATTTTCTGGTTTGATCCATTTCAGATCAAATTGGTCTAAAATGAGCTTTACACCTTTAACTGTTAATACCTTCAGTGTAATTTTTGCACTTTCCAAATTTATCCCAAAGGAGGGATTGGACTTTTTGGTCTTTTGGCTGGTTTTGACCCCTATGTCCTATGTGTGACACTCCTTTATTAGAGTAGGGGTTCCCAAAGTGGGGGTCATGACCCCCCAGGGGGTAATGATGATATTCAGAAACCTCTTGATGTGATTTTTGAGGTGGTTATGACTGTTTAAGGGCAGTACTGTTGCATCTGTACTTTGAAGGACGGATATTGATATTTTGAGTTACAATGTACATAGGAAGTGCTTTTACTTTGAAAGAACAAAGGTTTCATTAATACAGCATGAACAACAGCTTGTCAGTAGTGGTGGGCAGATCGATCCAAATATCGATAGTATCGATACCAAGTCTGTATCGGTATCAGATCGATACCAGTGTGGTGAGATCGATACTTTAGTTTCAGTTCAAATTGCTTTGTTACTGTTCTATTGTTTCTGAAAAAAATTCATTTTGATAATGAAGTATTTTCAATTTACTTAAAAATTTTCCCTAATTCGGTCCTGGGTTTTAACTATTTGATAATAAAATAGGAAACATTACAAAACACTTTGAGGTCATGAAAATTAATTGAGATTTAGCAATTCCATTATAAATCCACCTTTATTATTGAAACATATCGATATCGGCGACACTGGCCCAGGATTTACTTGGTATCGGATCGATTAGTTAGTGGGTGGATGGATGGATGGGTGGCTGGATAGATAGATAGATAGATAGATAGATAGATAGATAGATAGATAGATAGATAGATAGATAGATAGATAGATAGATAGATAGATAGATAGATAGATAGACCCCATATGAACTCTGGATGGTAGAACATGGACATTTGGAAGTCCATCAACATGAACCACATTTGATCTCAATCGACCCATCATTGATGATTTACGTCCAAAAAAACAATTTTCCACTAAAGCGCCCCCATGTGGATGACTTATAATACTCATAGAGAAGCTGAACTCCATAGGGTTCTTCCACTTGGGGTCCACTGTGTTGGTTATCAAGGAGAAGAAATCCAACCAAATCTGTCCTAGTTATCGGCAAAACACCAAGGAGATCCAACGGCGGTGTTTGGGGTAAAGCCATTATATGTCCCAAATGAGACCAGAAAGTGAAATTGAATGTCTATGGAGGTCAGGGCTTTTTTTTAATGAAGTGGCCTCTAGTGGCCGTCGGTGGTACTACACTTAATGAACCTCTCACTCTGGCCTCAATTTCCAGCTGTGGTTTTTGCCCCTTGACTGAAACAGGGTCAGCAGCGTTTTCCAAAAGAAGACGAAGGGAAAACAGCACAATGGCCTCCCCCACCCCTCCCTCCCTCTCCCTCCCTCTCCCTCCCTCTCCCCCCCTCTCCCTCACTCCCGCCCTCATTCATCACTGCATTTCACTTATATTATCTGCATTATTCAGATTCTCCCCTGGGCCGTCCCGCTCAGATGACCTTCCCCATCGCGATGCCACGCTGAGATTACATGTTGACAAAGCAATCAACGGGACCCGGCCCCACTCTGCAAATGTCATATCGTCCCCCATCTCGACCAGTCGGTAGTTTTTCTTCTCCGCGCCCTCATCCTGAAAGGAGTCGGTCATCCACACCAATTCAGAAGTGTCCCATAATTATAGACTTGTCAGTACCGATTTTCATCAACAACTGTGCATGTGATGATCCGGCAGGAATCTTAATGAGTCTTCAATTGGAGTTAATCAGCTGCAGGCGTCGCACTGGCCGCATCAGCGTTCCCCCATGGTCCTTTGCGCAACTGTCAAATGTACACTACGCCGCTGTACATTTACTGATGAGGCCGGTGGAGGCGGAGACGTGGCACGACAGTTTCCCCTGGTCTACCCCTGGGTTTCATAAAAAGAAACTGCTTCCCCAGCAAAAACCTTTTTTTTATGTTTTAGTCAAAGTTTATGTCCACTTGCTTCGCTGCTCTTGAGTCGTCGTACAATGCCTTCACTTAATTAGGGGAGCTATTTCTTCTGCAGACAGGCCTCCCAGAGGGTCACGGATTCAAAGAAATACTTCAGCTAATGGGACTCGGTGAGCACTTTGTTCATTTTAACACGCCTCGGCTGGGAAATCTTTTGACACGTTGCGAAGAGGGTTTTGGAAACGGAAAAGGTCTGGAAATGTGAGGCGTCCGCGGCGCACTGACAGAAACAGTCAACCTTAAAAGTCAGTTCTTTCTGCCGGACGGTTCGGTCCAGTAATTAACTCTACGTGTGTGTGTTCGGGTTATTCAAGCTGCTGAGGATGTAAATGTCATGTGATTATTGCATTGGAGGTTTATGTCAGATTCTTAACAGAGTAAAGGTGACGCAGGGTTTAGGTGAAGACGTACCGAGGCCGACCGAGGTGTGTTTTTGATTTGTGTTTCGATTTTTGTTTCTGGAGTTAATTAGCTGACGAAGGAACAAGAAAAGGACAAAGTGCATCGAATCGAATACTTAAAGCAGTAATATTTTGCTTCTTTTTTTTTTTTTTTTTATATAAATGTTATTCTTCATTTTCCAACATTTCCCTGTGGTTTACAGGGTGGGGAAGCAAAATTTACAATATTTTGAGGCAAGGATTGAAAGACAGTGTATGACCAATTAGTTTATTTAAAGTCATGAGAATTTATTTGCCACAAGAAAATTTACATAATAGAAAATGTTTTTATTCTATGTGTCCTCCTTCTTTCTCAATAACTGCCTTCACACGCTTCCTGAAACTTGCGCAAGTGTTCCTCAAATATTCGGGTGACACCTTCTCCCATTCTTCTTTAACAGTATCTTCCAGACTTTCTGGTAATAGTTTTGCTCATAGTCATTCTCTTCTTTCCATTATAAACAGTCTTTATGGACACTCCAACTATTTTTGAAATCTCCTTTGGTGTGACGAGTGCATTCAGCAAATCACACACTCTTTGACGTTTGCTTTCCTGATTACTCATATGGGCAAAAGTTTCTGAAAAGGTATGGATAATAGTGTTAGGTATGATTATGACATCAATATATGCTTGGTTTCAAAACAATGAGACGTAGTGCCTGCTGAGAAAAAACAACTAAATGTTCATTGTAAATTTTGCTTCCACACCCTGTATCTACATCTATCTGCAATTACATATGTATTTATATTACTGATTAACTTTGGACCCACTAATCCTATCAATACATGTCAATAATTGGTGTAAAATACAGTTTTCCATCAATTATTCATAGGACAAAATGCACAAAAACTTGTAAAATGAGAATAAAATTAGCAAAACGCTTGAAAAGTAAGGAAAAAATGAACCAAAAAAACCTTGGAATGTGGCAGAAAAGTCAACAAATCCTTCTAAAGTGAAGAGAAAATGAGCAAAAATAGTTGGAAAAAAAAGGAAAAAAATCAACCAAAAAAACCTTGAAATGTGTCATAAAAGTGAATAAATCCCAAAATTGGTGACAAACATCATACACAGCTTTAAAGCAGTGATATTTGTCTTTTTTTAAATGTTATTCTTCCTTTTCCCACATTTCCCTGTGGTCTCCATAAACTGTAAATGCTCTGCTTGGGTCTGAACTCTTCATTCAGTCAACTCCAAGCATCTACATATTTATATTATTTAATACCTTTGGACCCACTAATCCTATCAATACATGCCAATAATTGGTGTAAAATGCAGTTTAATCTCAATTTTTTATAGGATAAAATTTACAAAAACTTGTAAAATGAGAATAAAATGAGCAAAATGCTTGAAAAACAAGGAAAAAAATTAACCAAAAAAACCTTGAAATATGGCAGAAAAGTCAACAAATCCTAAAGTGAAGAGAAAATGAGCAAAAATAGTTGAAAAATTAAGAGAGTTGATAGTTTCATACCATCCAGAACCCTGGATTTATTCTGTGAACCCTCAAAAACCAAAACCATCTACTGATCTAAACTGTTTAATACCTGTTGATCCACTAATCCTACCTATATATGGAAATAATTGGTGTAAAATACAGTTTTACATCAATTATTCATCGGATAAAATGTACAAAAACTTGTAAAATGAGAATAAAATGAGCAAAATGCTTGAAAATAAGGAAATGTACATGAGCCACTTCAGGCCCCGCCCCCTCCAGGATGTTGACTGTGCTGCTCTGTCCCGTCCAACCCGACCCGCAAATAAAGTGACATTCTTTTGACCCGATCTGTGAGTAACCCCCTTTTCTGCACATCACTAACGTACGGTGCACAACGCACCCCCATATAAATACCTGGACAGACCTGTGCGTAGACCGGCTACAGGTACAAAGGTTCGAATTTTGTTCCATAGTATGAATTTGGAAAGTGCAAAAATTACACTAAAGTTATTAAGAATCAAAGGTGTCATAGTTGTTTTAGTTCAAGTTCCACATTCAGACCAACTGGAATCAAAAGTAAACCTAGAAGCACTCGGAGAGCGCAGACCTCCGCCAAGGCTGATCAGTGGCGCCCCCCGTGGGCCCCCCCACCCCCGATCACCACCAAAATTTAATCATTTCTTCCTTATCCCATTTCCAACAAACCCTGAAAATTTCATCCAAATCTGTCCATAACTTTTTGCGTTATGTTGCACACTAACAGACAGACAAACAAACAAACAAACAAACAGACAAACAAACCCTGGCAAAAACATAACCTCCTTGGCGGAGGTAATAATAGAATAATAACCTATAAATAATGACTCCAAATTTAAATCTAAATTTCATTGTAAAAAGTCAGTATCGGATCGGTATCAGATCGGAATCGGCAAAACTAATCCTAAAAAAAATCAGATTGGAAGCAAAAAAATCCAGATCAGGACATCACTAGTAAAAATACTGACAATATTCAAAACTACAAAGAAATACTACATAAAATATACAAAAAGTCAACTCTGAGGGGAAAAAAGTCAGAATTCTGAGAGAGAAAAGTCATAATTCTGATGGGGAAAACAAGTCTGAATTCTGAGAAAAAAGTCAAAATTCTGAAAAAAGAAAAAAAAAAGAGTCAGAATTCTGAGGGGAAAAAGTCAGAATTCTGAAGGAAAAAAGTCAGAATTCTGAGGGAAAAAGTCAGAATTCTGAGGGAGAAAGTCAGAATTCTGTGGGGAAAAAAAGTCAGAATTCTCACTTTTTTCTCAGAGTAAAACTTAAAAAAAAAATATTGGACATTAATTTTATTATTTATTTTTTTTCCTAGTGGCCCTAATCCTCTTCTGTAGATATTTCACTTGTTTTGCGTACCTTTATCCTCAGATTTAGTGTTTTTATGTTGTTTTTATACACCTGTTTTTTTACAGTGCACTGTAATGAGATGCGACTGAAGGCTGAGTTCAAACTTGTTAGTCTGGAGCTAAATCTCATCCTCCGTTTGTTGCCTGTGAGACATTTGTCATTTTTCTGCAGATTTCTGACTCACATTAAAACACAGTTAAACTCTGGATTCACACTTTTATGACAAATTTTTCACTTCGTGTCGCAGTGGAACGAGAAGTCTAACGCTGTCTGATTAATGTTGTATCTGCTAAAGAAAATATACAAAAAGTCAACTCTATACAACAGATGGAAAAAATGTATGAAACTAATATTTGATTTCATTTGAACAAACCAAACTATCAAACATGTATTGAGTGAGAAGAGGCAGGAATCTCATGCTGCTTTTGTCTCCGTCAGATAAAAACATTTGTGACATTTAAGAAGTAAACCACGTCGTCTGTGTTTGACATTAATCAGTGGAGCAGATTAATTACCTTTTGTGACACAGGCTCAAACAGAGCATGGCGTTTGTCTAATCATGAAGCTGAAAACTCTGACTTGGACACAGTCCTTCTGTAACTGGGCTCCACTGTGAAGCCGAGCCACCTTCACACTAATGACTAGCGTAGCGGCGGCGAAAAATAAGGAAAAAATTAACTAAAAAACTTTGAAATGTGGCAGAAAAGTCAACAAATCCTTGCAAAGTGAAGAGAAAATGAGCAAAAATAGTTGAAAAATAAGGAAAAAATTTACTCAAAAAATCTTGAAATATGGCAGAAAAGTGAATAAATCCAAAAATTGGTGACAAACATCATACGCAGCTTTAAAGCAGTGATATTTGTCTTTTTTTAAATGTTATTCTTCCTTTTCCCACATTTCCCTGTGGTCTCCATAAACTGTAAATGCTCTGCTTGGGTCTGAATTCTTCATTCATTCAACTCCAAGCATTTACATATTTATATTATTTAATAACTTTGGACCCACTAATCCTGTCAATACATGTCAATAATTGGTGTAAAATACAGTTGTACATCAATTATTCATTGGAAAAAATGTACAAAAACTTGTAAAATGAGAATAAAATTAACAACATGCTTGAAAAATAAGGAAAAAATGAACCAAAAAACCTTGAAACGTGACAGAAAAGTCAATGAATCCTTCTAAAGTGAAGAGAAAATGAGCAAAAATAGTTGAAAAATTAAGAGTTGATAGTTTCATACCATCCAGAACCCTGGATTTATTCAGTGAACCCTCAAAAACCAAAACCATCTACTGATCTAAACTGTTTAATACCTGTTGATCCACTAATCCGATCAATACATGGAAATAATTGGTGTAAAATACAGTTTGTCATATTTTCATGGTCATCAGATATGACCATATTTGGACGTTCAGAGGCTCCGTAGTTACCGTGGAAACACCGTCATCTTCTCCAACATTGATTCACCAGTAAAACCCATGGAGTTGGATCAATGACAATGGATGGACACACTGGGTTCATGTTCAGTTAATGACAGATTTTACTGAAAAAGTCACTTTTTCTGCAGTTTTCTCTGTTTTTGATAAAATAACTGCTAGCTTCATCTGAGCTTTTCAGAACATCTTCACCACGGACAGATCAGGTGCTAAAGGGTTAACTCAGTTGTTGAACAATGTGAAGAACACCCACATTTAAAGGCCATTGTGCTCAACAAAAACTCCAAATACAAACTGTTCGTCGTAGCAGTTGTGAAGGTTTCTCTCCAGTCATTGCCTACTAGTGCCACTTTTCTTTATTAAAAATGTTATTCTTCATTTTCCAACATTTCCCTGTGGTCTATCTACATCTATCTGCATCTACATATTTATATTCTTTCATAACTTTGGACCTACTAATCCTATCAACAAATGTCAACAATTGGTGTAAGATGCAGTTTTATCTCAATTATTCATAGGATAAAATGAACAAAAACTGGTAAAATGAAAATAAAATGAGCAAAATACTAGAAAAATAAGGAATGTGCAGCAGCTGAGTGCACACGGCACTCTGACAGCCAATCCTAAGTAGGACAGCAGGAAGAAGCAGCTCCTTTCCTTCAGTTTCAGTCAGAGTAAAAGGAGGATGAAGCCGAGGCCGGTAATGAATCACAATCCCAGGCTCGTCCTTCACCTCATTTCTCGTGGCCGCCGAGGCTCAGGTGAGCGAACCTGTTCAACGCCTCGTTTTAGGCCAAAAACCAAACGTGTCCAGGCTGGAGTTTACACACCAGTCGCACATTTCACTGTAAACGCACAGAAAGAATACAATATTTTTGATCTATGTGGAATTTAGAGGTGGATAAATATTTATGAAGGTGGTGAAAAAACTGACTTAAAGCTTCATCTACGAGAAAAAACAGAACCAGTGTCTCTGAACGTCAATGTCTGTTTTATGTGGATCAGAACCAGCTGAATGTGTGTGAGGTTGTCAGGTTCTGTCTACACTGTAAAAAATCTAAATCGAACCAAGTGTATTTTTCTCATTTCTAGTCCAAATATCTCATCACACTTAAAATCAGACAGAATCACCTAAAGAGGAACTTTCAGTGAGATAGAAGAACTGATTTATAGACAATAGATCTGGAAAATCTGATTTAAACAAATCTTAATTAAAGATAATTTTCACTTGTTCCATTGGCAGGTTTTTCTTTTTAATTAAGCAAAAAAAAATCTTGAATTAAACATAAAATCTTGAATTAAGCAAAATAAAATCTGGAATTAAGCAAAAAAAAAAAAAAAATCTGGAATTAAGCAAAAAAAAACAAAAAAAACAACAAAAACTTGAATTAAGCAAAAAAAAAAAAATCTTGAATAAAGGAGAAAATAAATAAATAAATAAATTTTTTCCAGTATAATTACTCGCTTGCTCATTGCAAAGATTTTTCAGATTTTGCCAGAATACTGTGAAACTGCAATATCAGTCAATTGCTATACTCAGAATTCTGAGGAAAAAAGGCAGAATTCTGAGGGGAAAAAAGTCAAAATTCAGAGAAAAAAAGTCAGAATCTTGAGGGGGAAAAAAGTCAGAATTCTGAGGGGAAAAAAAGTCAGAATTCTCCCTTTTTTCTCAGAATAAAAACTGTAATAAATACTGGACTTTAATTTTATTTATTTTTTTGATTTCTGATGGCCCTCATCCTCCTCCACAGATAATACACTTGTTTTGCGTACCTTTATCCTCAGATTTAGTGTTTTATCTTGTTTTTATACACCTGTTTTTTTTTTACAGTGCACTGTAATGAGATGAGCCTGAATGTTGAGTTCAAACTTGTTGGTCTGGAGCTAAATCTCATCGTCCGTTTATGTTTCCTGTGACACATTTAGGTCATTTTTTTCTGCAGATTTCTGACTCACATTAAAACACACTTAAACCCTGGATTCACACTTTTATGACAAACTTTTTCGCTTCCTTGGAATGAGCTATAACTCTAACCCTGTCTGATTAATGTTGTATCTGATAAATCTGTTTACCCCAAAAATCCTGCAATCACCGTTATTTGTTATTTATTTTTGACAGTAAATGTTAATTCCTTTGCCGCGATTGCACAAAAACTGCTGTGATATTTTGATGCTACTCAGTCTGTGATAAATGCTAATTCGGATCCCACTGTTCTAATGAATAAAGAGCTGATTTCATGCATATGGGGTTGGATTTATTCCGAAAAAAAGAACCCAATATATCATACATACTAAGTACTCATGACAGGTGGATTGGATTTACAGGTTTACACAGATTTAACCCTTTGAAGACGGCCGTGTCACCGACGCTATCGTGATTCAAACGACTGTAACTCCTGAACCTTTTGTGCAATCAATAAAATACAAACATCTTATTTTAGCTGAGACTCAGAGCTTTTGTTTGATATATAACACATTAGGGTAGCAGTCTGGACTGGCTGAGGGGGAGTGGTAGAAGTGGGCGGGGCTTAGAGCAGCAGAGTGCAGTTGGTGAGAGAGAGATGGAAGATTTTTATAACTTTTAGTAGTGTTTTAGCAAGGTTTTAGCAGTGAATTCTTGTAAATAATTGTATATAATAGTGATAGTGCTGTTTTGGAGCATTATACTAGTGTGTTTTGATGTGTTTTTGTTGAGTTTTGCTACTTTTTCATTGATTTAATCTACATTTTCTGGTTTGTACAGTTCATTGACAGTTGTATTTTAGCTGTAACTATTATATAAATGTATATAAATGACATAAAGTGAACAGAAACTATCACACGGGCAAAAAAAATGATGAGAAATAACTAAAAATAAGAAGCTGGAACATGGACACAGAGTTTTAGTGAGGTTTTAGCAGTGAATTCTTGTAAATAATTGTATATAATAGTGATAGTGCTGTTTTAGAGTGTTCTACTAGTGTGTTTGGACGTGTTTTTGATGAGTTTTGCTGTTTTTTCACTGATTTTATCTATATTTTCTAGTTCGTACAGTTCATTGACAGTTGTATTTTAACTGTAAATATTATATAAATGTACGTAAATGACAAAGTGAACAGAAACTATCAAATAGGCTAAAAAACTAGAAACACTAGACTGGAAATAACTACAAATATGAAGCTGGAACATGGACACAGAACGATCTAGACAAACTAAAATGTTGGAGTACATGGAACATACTTGAAAGCTTTTTTCTATAATCTCATAAACAAGATCAAACCTGCTCATGCAAACAGTTATGTGACCTAAACAACCAATGGATTTGTTCTCTGATCACCGAACAGGAAGTAGCAAACATCGTAATTTAAGCACTTTCAATGCAGTTAATGCAGATGTTGGATTTAATCAGAAATTAACAGTGGTGGTGTTCACTTATGCACATTTACAGATGTTTTTCTTTATAAATCTGACTAAAAATGCAACTCTGTTTTTGTATTTTTTATTATAACACACTATTTTAACCCATAAAGACCCAGACAACTACTGTCGACCAAAACCATCTACTGATCTAAACTGTTTAATACCTGTTGACCCAATAATCCTATCAATACATGGAAATAATTGGTGTAAAACACAGTTATTCATCTTTTCATGGACATCAGATATGACCCATTTGGGTGTTCAGAGGCTGCGTAGTTACCATGGAAACATCGTCATCTTCTACAACATTGATTCACCAGTAAAACCCATTGAGTTGGATCAATGACAGTGGATGGACACACTGGGTTTATGTTCAGATAATGAAAGATTTGGCTGAAAAAGTCACTTTTTTTTTTCAGTTTTCTCTGTTTCTGATTTAATTACCTTGAATATACTCTGAGCTTCTATGAACATCGAATTAAATATTGGAAAATATATGATTTTCACTGAAAAAAACATATAATGCAGAGAATAATTTTACATTAAATGGTGATAAATCACCTAACAAAGGTTATACCTAAAGAAAAATTCATTTGGGAACAGTCTAAAAAAGGTGCAAAAAAAGCCAAAAAAGGTATTTTCTTACACTTTTATTGCAAAAACAAAATAAATAAATAAATAAAAGAAGTTCAATCTAAAGAAAACCTAATTTGGGAACAGTCTAAAAAGTACTGTAGCTTTGGGTCTTCATGGGTGAATCATTTACTACATATAATCATGATAATTAATGGACAGATATTGAAAATTAACTTTTCCTGTAAAAAGGGGTGCAAAAAAAAGGCAAAAAAGGCCATTTATGAGAGTTTTATTGCAAAAACAACAACAACAACAACAATAACATAAATAAATAAATAAATAAATAAATAAATAAATAAATAAGAAAGATTAAATCTAAAAAAAAAAAAAAAAAAGTCATTTGGCAACAGTCTAAAAAGTAGCATCAGGTCTTTACAGGTGAATCATTTACTACATATAATAATGATAATTAATGGACATATATTGAAAAATCAAGTTCTTCCTGAAAAAAGGGTGCAAAAAAAAAAAAAAAAAAAAAAAAAGCCAAAAAAGGCTTTTTCTGACACTTTTATAGCAAAAACAACATAAATAAAAAAGAAAGGTTAAATCTAACAAAAAATTCAGTAGGGAACAGTCTAAAAAGTAGCATCAGGTCTTTATGGGTTAATTATTTCCTACATATAATAATGAAAGTTAATGGACAGATATTGAAAGATAAGTTCTTCCTGATAAAAAGGATGCAAAAAAAAAGGCATTTTCTGACACTTTTACTGCAAAAACAACATAAATAAATCTAGGCCTGTCTAATGGGAGTCGTTAAAATCTATTGACACACTTCTACAGTCATATGCATATTTTTACTCATATTGTAATGATTTTGTCAAAGGAGCTAAAAAATGTGACATTTGTGTTGCTAACGGGGCCTTTGTAATCTGTGAGAATCCTCCTCTTCCAGAACACCTGAGTGACTCGGGCGTATTGGGATCCAGTTTTATCGTCCTTTTGCACATTTCCTCTCTCCTCCACGGCTGAAAGCTCCGTCGGTTGGCAGCTGTCCCTTTCTGCCTCGCACATAATCATCCCCGGCAGAATTCTAGGCCTCAATCAAAGAGGCGTCGGACGAGCGCTATGAGACAGATCTACATAAAACACCTGGGGACAATCATTACCGCCGCTCAGCCAATCGTACAGCCCCATTCGAGGAAATAACCCCTGAGGAACTGACGGACTGAAGAATGAGGCGACGCTCGCAGATAGATGCCGCCGATGCCGCTTTCACCACGGCAATTGTAAAAGACGTTGAAATTCAGAGAGAGTCCAGGTGTCCGCATTGTTCAGCTCAGAGGATTCATGCCTGGTTCGGTCTTCAAGAACTCACACATAACCTGTAGTAGTATCTGGACCAAAGCAGGAGGGTTCTGCAGATCCATGATATGGACAAAAGTATGTGGACGTGTTGGATTCAGGTGTTTCTTTTCTAACAGGAGTCTGGGATACAAAACAATAATGACTAATGTCAGAACAGAGTTTTATATTATGGGATAAAGATCAGTGCATTAGTTAGTTTCTTAATGTTCTTCATTTCTAGTCCAGGAGGATGAATCTGAGATGAGTAGGTCAAGGATCATGGGTGTTCCGAGTCAATGCATAAATGAGTAAAAAAGACCAAAATAATGAACAAAGTGGACAAAATAATCAACAAAATGAACAAAAGTGGACAAAATAATCAACAAAATGAACAAAATAATCAATAAACTGATCAAAATAATCAACAAAATGCACAAAAGTGGACAAAATAGTTAACAAAATGAACAACTTAATCAAAGAATGCAAAAAAGTGGACAAAATAATCACCAAAATTAACAAAAGTGGACACAATAATCATCAAAATTAACAAAATAATCAACAAAATGAACAAAAGTAGAAAAAAATAATCAACAAAATTAACAAAATAATAAACGAAATGAACAAAAGTGGACAAAATCATCAGCAAAATGAACAAAATAATCAACAAAATGAACAAACGCAGACAAAACAATACCCCTAACCCTAACAAAATGAACAAAATAATCAACAAACTGAACAAAATAATCAACATACTGAACAAAATAATCAACAAAATGAGCAAAAAAATCAACAAACTGAACAAAAGTGGACAAAATGAACAAAAGTGGACAAAATAGTTAACAAAATGAACAAAATAATCAACAAAATGACTAAAAGTGGACAAAATAATCAACAAAATTAACAAAAGTGGACACAATAATCATCAGAATGAACAAAATCATCAACACATCATCAAACTAACCAAATATTAAAATTCAGTCCAAACCATGTCTGAGGCATTTTGGAAATAAAGATAACAATTTAACCCAAACTAACCAATGCACTGATCTTTATCCCATAATATAAAACTATATTCTGACATTAGTCATTATGGTTTTGTATCCCAGACCCTTGTTAGAAAAGAAACACCTGAACTCATCGTGTCCACAGACTTTTGGACACATAGTGGATGTATTGGTTTCATCAGAGTACCGTCATATAACACTTCCTCATTAACATCCGTGAAGGTTTTGGTGTTTAAAGTGCTCTCGCTGAGGCCGGAGAAGCAGAATATGAAGTCGACTTTTCCACTTGACGGTCACCTGATAAAGACCGTGGTTACGCTGAGTCCAAGGTTCCAGGGTTAAGTCCGAGTAAAAGAGTTCCTTCTATTTGGAAATCGAGCCGAGAAACACAGTGTGACTTTCAATTAACACCGCCATGCCCTCCCATCACTGCGCATTTACATCACAGCACCCACCGACCACAGATCTGGACCCACACATCCACCATTTACCAGGACGTTTGACTTTGAGGAGGACGCCCTGGAATCAGCCATCCGTCCAGAATCCCCACCCCCACCCCCACCCCCACCCCTTAACCCTCCCTCCATAATGAGGCCCAGGGCACGGCAGATGTCACAGCCCACGGACAGAGTTCACATGGGGGTTAAAAATCTGAGAAGGGCTCGGTGAGAGGGGACACATATGTTACCGAGACCTCAACCAAAGCCAGTCTTACATCAGACGACTTCTCAGGACATTTCAATGTCAAGTTTTCACTGATGCAATAAAACCATGAGTTTTGATGGAGTCCAGGTTCTGTTGCCGGCATCATTTGGTGTGACGTTCATACAACTCAGTCCAAGCTGTTTGAAGCCCGTCTTTTTTCTATCTCAATGTTACGACAAAATCTAACCTGCTCATGCCAACGGTAACGTGACCAAAAACAACCAATGGATTTGCTCTCTGAACAGGAAGAAGCAAATGTCGGATATTAAACAACTGATGCAGATGTTGGTGGTGGTGTGGTGGCAGTGCCGGTGTTGGTGGTTGTAGTGGGGTTGGTGGTGGTAATGGTATTGGTGTTGGCGGTGGTGGTGGCAGTATTGGTGGTGGTAGTGGTGTTGATGGCAGTGGTAGTGTTGGTGGTGGTGGTGTTGGTGGTGGTAGTGGTAGTGGTGTTGGCGGTGGTGGTGGCAGTGGCAATGTTGGTAGTGAAACTGATGTTGGCGGTGGTGGTGGCAGTGCCGGTGTTGGGAGTGGTGCTGGTGGTACTGGTGTTGGCGGTGGTGGTGGCACTACCGGTGGCAGTGTTGGTGTGATAGTGGTGTTGGCCGTGCCAGTGTTGGTAGTGTTAGTGGTGGTGGTGGTGTTGGTGGCGGTGTTGGTAGTGGTGCCAGTGCCGGTGTTGGTAGTGGTGTTGGCAGTGGTGGTGGCAGTGCAAGTGTTGGTGGTGTTGGTTAGTGGTGGTGGTGGTGCCAGTGCCAGTGTTGGTGGTGTTGGTTAGTGGTGGTGGTGGTGGTGGCAGTGCCGGTGTTGGTGGTTGTGGTGTTGGCAGTGGTGGTGGTGGTAGTGACGGTGGCAGTGCCGTTGGTGGTGGTAGTGGCGGTGGTGGTAATGATGGTGGTGGTGGTAGTGATGGCGGTGTTGGTGTAGTGCCTCCTACAGACCAGACAGTTGATGGTTCAAAACCCTGGTTACATCCCCATCCTCTTTGGACTTTTCCTCCTTGCAGATAAAAGTCCAAACTCAAATAAATTCGGCATAAACTCTGACTTTTACCCTCTGAATCCTCCAGTTGGTACAGATTGGTGATTTCCAAACGTTTTCAACTTCAGACCAAAAACATCAATATTGGGTCAATGTCGGAATAAATAGGAGTTTTGATACTTATGGAGTCCAGGCTCCGTCATCTGTACCATGTGGTGTCACAGTACAAAAAACTCAGTCCGAGCTGTTTGAAGTTGGTCTTTGGAATGTCTTAAAGTTACGAAAAATTTACGAAAAATAAAATCAAACCTACGTACTGTAAGTTTTCAGCCTCGCCTCATGCAAACAGTCATGTGACCAATGCACCAAAAAGGAAGTACCATACAAATTTAGATCCTTATAATTCCAGGGTCAGAGATCAGGCTTAAACTCAAACATAGTCCAGTACTAGCGTCTAGGTCCAGTCTTGTATTCGGTACCAAATCTATTTTTTTATTTGGACTAACCCTCCAAAAACACGTGGTCTTCACATATAAAGGTGGACTTGAGTCTTTTTAAAGCCTGTACAGAGTCTCCTTCCTACTGGACCCAGGTACGACTCCGGCTGTTACGTATCCATGTGCTCCGAGCTCCTATAATGTAGTCCTACTCCACAGGGTCCCTTAAAGAGGACAGGAGGACCTACATTTCCAGGTCCTGGCTGTGGTTTCTGGATTCCACACAAACACCTTTTCCACCATTTGCATTTCGTAGAAGTCTGCAGCGGCCGACAGAACAAACAGAAAAAAACAAAACAAAACCAAAAAAAACCTGGTCATCTGGACTGTACTGGTCTCACTGGAACCACAACATTATGACCCAGTGGAACATGTCGGAAAAATAGTTTTACTGATACTTTATTTTATTTCTATTTAACCAGGAAATCCCATGTAAATAAAATCTGTTTTTTCCACATCATGCTCTGTATTTTTTTAAATTTTTTTCAGTGTAAATCCTGTATTTTCTTATATTTAATTCACTGATCATGTAGATGTTTATTAAAGCTCAGATTAAAGTTGATGGTTATTGAATAAAAAACAGAGAAAACTGATGAAAAAGTGACTTTTTCAGTCAAATCTATCAATGATTGAACATAAATCATCTACTGTCATTGATCCAACTCGATGGATTTTACCAATAGTGTTTGCCTATTTGTTTTTTTGTTTTTTTTGTTCAGTTTGTGCCTTTTTTCCCACTCATGTTAGTTATCATTTTGGGTTTTTCTTTTTCCATTTTGTTCATTTTATTGATCACTTCGGCTGTTTTTGTCAATTTTGTTGCTTATTTTATTATTTTTTTTACTTAAGTTTCGTAACATTTTGGCTTTTTTTTTCACATTATTTCTTTAGCGTTTAACGTCATAATTTAACAAAAAACGTCATTCGTTTATGAGATTAAAGTCGTCATATTCCGACAATAAAGCCATAATATTAGCAGAATAATGTGTTAATAATACGACCATATTAGTCCTGTGCTCAGATCTCTGCGATGGCTTCCTGTCACTCAGAGAATAGACTTTAAAACAGTTCTACTCGTTTATAAGTCTCTCCATGGTCTAGCACCAAAGTACACCTGTGACATGTTGGTCCCATATGAACCATCTTGGACTCTGAGAACCTCAGGGACTGGTCTTCTGCTGGTGTCCAGAGTCAGGACTCAACACGATGAAGCTGCGTTTCAGTTTTATGCAGCTAAACTCTGGAACAGTCTTCCTGATGATGTGAGACAGACTTCTACTGTGACAGTGTTTAAGTCCAGGCTGAAAACAGCTGTTCAACTGGGCATAGAACGACTGAAAGTGTTCTATCTGCATTCTTCTCTTTTACTTTGTTTTAACTGATTATTATTTATGTTATATTGATTATGTTTTAATTGTAATTGTGTGTTTTTAATCTGTCGTTTTTTCCATTTTTGTAAAGCACTGTGAATTGCCCTGTGTATGAATTGTGCTATACAAATAAATCTGCCTTGTCTTAATTTAAAAACAGGTGGTCTAAATCTGCTAATTTCCCAGAATGCAGTGGTGCCCTGCTGGTCCACAGCAGTAGTATCTGTGTTGGATAAAGTACTTGATCTGAACTAGACTCAGTAAATCTCCTCAGTCCCAGTAGATCATGCATATATTCACTGGGGTCAGTCCACGGTCTACTGGAAATGACCTTTGGATCAGCTGGTTCTGGGCCCTAGTTTTAGACCCTTTGGATCAGCTGGTTCTGGGCCCTAGCTTTAGACCCTTTGGATCAGCTGGTTCTGGGCCCTAGTTTTGGAGCCTTTGGATCAGCTGGTTCTGGGCCCTAGTTTTAGACCCTTTGGATCAGCTGGTTCTGGGCCCTAGTTTTGGACCCTTTGGATCAGCTGGTTCTGGGCCCTAGTTTTAGACCCTTTGGATCAGCTGGTTCTGGGCCCTAGTTTTGGACCCTTTGGATCAGCTGGTTCTGGGCCCTAGTTTTGGACCCTGGTTGTCAGTCCTGATGAAACCATGTATATTTGTTTCAGGTAAAAATAGCGCTGATCCCCTC
This sequence comes from Sphaeramia orbicularis, assembly GCF_902148855.1. Lineage (NCBI taxonomy): Eukaryota > Metazoa > Chordata > Actinopteri > Kurtiformes > Apogonidae > Sphaeramia > Sphaeramia orbicularis. The sequence continues at coordinate 6,378,230 of NC_043964.1, forward strand.
CACCCTGGATCAGGTCTGGATCCTCCATTTGTGTCCACATGTCAGTGTTCATGGACCACTTGTTCTTTGGTCGCTCGTACAGATCCATGTCCAGTCCAACTGTCCCTCATTTAATTTCATATTTTACATTTTCCCTTTTCTCTGGCTATGTTTACTGCTATACTCCGTCATGTTGAGCAGGTTGGTTCAAGACACTCAGTCTGACTTCGAGGGGCGTGGCCTGGGGGGGAGTGACGCATGTGCATACCCTCTATTATTCGACTGGTCCGGCCCATTTTCGATCGTACGTGGAACCGAACTAAAACGAGTTTGACAGCCCCGCTCTAGAAGGTAAAGACCGCCATGTAAACCCCGTCAGCTGATTGGTCGGTGACAGCTCTGATAGTGCGCTGACAGACTGTTTGCTCGTCGCAGAAGGCCGTTTACGTTCTCGTACAACTCAAACAATCCCCTCCTCCGACTGGGCGTCCATGCATTTCCAATGTGTCAGAAGGAAGTGTCATTCAGGTGTAGAAGACCTGATCCAACGCCGGCTCCTGTTCCGATCTGTCCTCTGCGATGATACGGAACCGCTGTTTACCGCTGATGCATAATTCATTGGGAACGTATGACCCATAATACATTTTCTATCCATTAATGAGACAACGCTCGTTATTTTCCTTCAGCTTATCACGCACCCTAACGAGAAAACAAAATCAATCTGCGTCACCGGCTCCTGTTGAGGTCGGGAAAACTCCACCAAATATCGCTGAGCTCCATGTGTCGGCAGTGTGTTTAACATTCACCGCCTTCCTTCTGTTTGCAGCTGAAAACAAACCAAGTCATCAATCTGATGTTTGTTTGGTTTTTTTTTTTTCTCCTTTTCAAACAGAGCCGGTGCGTTGGCTCCGTACGCCGGGACACCGTCGAGGACTGAGGATCCAGATCAATAACAGATACTGAGACGCTGCTGCAGCCAAGACTAATGTTGTTTCTGCTGGACTCGGATCATACAGCATTAAATAATGGAGCTTAAACCCCTGGTGCCCCCCCCCCCCCCCACACACACACACACACACACACCACACACACACACACACACACAGAGGTCCAAAACACCTACAGTGCATCACATGCACAGTGGGGGAATAGCCCAGGTAGGGGTCTGAGCCTATTTTGGCTGTTTTTGAGTACTTTTGATTTTGCCTTTATATACTATACAGGGTGTATCAAAAAAAACTATACATTTTGAAAAATTACCCCCAGTTCCACATTTGATAATTTTTGGATTTTTTTTTTTTTTTTTCTGGATGTCGGTAGGTTGGAGATTGGTGGATACTTGTCGCCTACATAAAAATATGCTTTTTTGTAAAATATTTGAGTATAGATTTAATATATTACAATTTTGATTTTCTATACATAATATTTCGAACCAATATTCACTTTTAAAGCCTTTGCAAACAAAAAATACACATATTAAAAAACAAATATAAACTATCCGTTCCATAACAATGATGCACAAATATAAACTGTCCATTTCTTAACAGTAATATACTTAACAAAAATAAACTATGTCCAATTCATAACAATACCCATATAAAAAAACAAAAATGCTTCATGTTATAAAAGGTCTTTTTATTTTTCACAATTTTTTTTATTAGCACAGAATTCCAAGGTTGTTCAGTTTAGATCCGGATCCAGTCAAAGTGAACATCTGTAGTTGCTTTTCTATCGGACATCTGTGCAAAACTTTACCGATATTTATTAAATGTCGAAAAAACCGAAGTGCGTAATGTCAGTTTTTCCATTAAATCACAAATGCGATGATTTTTTCATTTATTATCGTGAGATGAATGAGAAGAAACCGGAGAAAATGCCTTTGTAAAGATCTGCTTTTATGTCAAATATTTGAGTATAGTTTTAATTTATTACAATTTTAATTATATATACCTAATATTTGGAACCAATATTCACTTTTACAGACTTTGAAAAGGTTCCTTAAGCATCTGTGTGTTATTTATGCAATAGATTATATAAATTTTTCAAATCAGATTTTATATCTTTGTGTGTTTGTTGTCCTTTTGTGTTGATATAGTAGGTTAAAGTGAAAATATAATAGACAGATGAGATAGATGTGCTGAAAAAAAATATACCAAACATGGGTATAGGAAACATTTCTTTATACAGCGTGTATCAAAAATACTATACATTTTGAAAAATTACCCCCAGTTCTGCATTTGACAATTTTTGGAATTTTCTTTTCTGGATGTCAGTAGGTAGGGGATTGGTGGGTATTTGTCCAAATTTACAGACCCAGGTTTTCATGCATGAGTGAGCAGGGGACAACTGCACAATCCAAGTTAAAACTGGTTTGCGGGAAGTAGCAGTGGGATTTAAATCCAATCCAAGGTCATGGGAGGGGCCAATGGGCATCCATTTTGTTTTCCACAAAATTGCCAGGTTACAGCATTAACAATTTGGACACCATGTTAATTTAATTTCTTTACCCATGGCAGCTGTTCCTGCCTTCCAAAGTTAATTATTTTTAATTCTTTAATTCTTACTTTTAATCTGTGTATTATTGTCATGAAAAGGACAGAGTTTATTTTTGTTTTTTTAATCTGTGTATTACTGTCATGAAATGGACAGTTTATTTTTGTTTTTTAATCTGTGCACTATTACTGTTACGAAAAGGACAGAGTTTATTTTTGTTTTTTAATCTGTGCACTATTACTGTTATGAAAAGGACAGAGTTTATTTTTGTTTTTTAATCTGTGTATTATTGTCATGAAATGGACAGAGTTTATTTTTGTTTTTTAATCTGTGCACTGTTGCTGTTACGAAAAGGACAGAGTTTATTTTAATGTAAAATGCTGCTGCAAAATGGACAGTCTATCCGTGATATGTAAAGAAATGTTGTGTTTTGTGCTTAGTCAAAATTTAGTCTGATATGTGAGGATTTTTGAGTTACTTATGGGATCTGACAGAAGAATTTAGGATAGGTAGAAGGATGGGGTAAAGGGGTGGGAGATTATAAATTAAACTTCATCCCGCTCCTTTTCAAATGTTGGACTTTCTTTTATATAATCCTTTTGTTGTTTGGTTTTAATGTAAATACAAAATGAATAAACAAACAAACAAGTGTAAAGTGTGCATAATGTGCTCACCTGGATACTGGAAGGTTTAAAGGTCGGACGAATTTTCTTCTGAAATCTCAACCCGACGCCACATCAAAGATGAAGTTCCATCTGTATTTTGGGAGGAAACATCAGTTCGTTATGAGGAAACATGAGTTTAAAACCCATCCAGTCTGTGCTGTTTTAACTCCGTCCGACCACAACGCGGCGCTGGTCCAATGGACGAATGTGCTCAAGGCGACGCTAAATCTGTTCACAGCAGAACAAACACAATCAATAGACAATCAGGTTATCCGGTTGTTTTCCCTCCGCTGGTAATGACTACCTTTAATAACCTGGCAGGGCCTTTTCAGTCTCTACATGTTCACATTCTGTCCAGTCCAGTTGAAACCATGGGATTCACCTCCACACAAGAACAGATATCAGTTTCAGCCCAAAAAGAAGAGAAAATGACTAAAAATATGGATCATTTCATTGTATTTTAGTCACAAAACTGTAAAAAAAAAAAAAAAGTCATTAATGTTCAACAGATGGAGTCCATATGTTTAACCCTTAGTGACCCCTCAGGACAGTTTGGTCCATTTTTATCAGTTTTCTTTGTTGATTTGATGAAAATGATATCCATGTTACAGTTTATGGCATGAATTTATTTCTTTTTTATATATTTTTTACTCTAAGTCCATTACTCATACAGGTTTATTAAAAACAAAACTAGTCACACTTTTTACATCTTTTGCTACAAAAATCATCACATATCAATACTTTTTGGCTTTTTCTACGTAAATCTCTTTAATCACTTCAGCTAAATGTTCCAATTAATGTTCAGGATTTTCTCTTTAAATGCCAGTTTGAATACATGCTGCAAAACTACATAAAATATGAGATACTTTCTATATAATACATGTTGTGCAATACAGGCCAGTGGCCAATCAGACTTCCTTCCCTTGCATTTCTGCACATGTGCAAGTGTTTTTATACATAAATTTTTTCTTTTTCTTTATCTTATTTTTTTTATTATTATATAAAAGTCTTCCTATGTACATATTGTTTATATATATTGATCTTATTGGGCTAAAATTTGGGACCTCGAGTACCAAATTTCATGCCAGTTCATGTTAGAGATGTAACGATTTGAAAATTTCATATCACGGTTATTGTGACCAAAATTATCAGGGTATTGTTGAAATGTGCTCAAAATGTTCAAAAAGTACTTGTATTTTGAAAAAAATAAAAAATAAAATAACACGCACAATGTACACTCTCTCAGCAGAAACATTAAAATATTAAAATGTAAACATCAAACATACAAATATGCATTAAAGATGACACTTTAGATATCTGCATTAGGGGTGGGAATTATTTGTTGATTCTGCTTTACCAATCCAGCTCCTTATCAATTCTCCTATTGATTCCTGAGTGTTTTTTTTTTTTGAGTGGGAACATGGTTTTCATGATAATTAGAATTTAAACGGTAATATTAACCGTCGGGAATTTTACCATGGTTTATCGTTATACCGGCAATCGTTACATCCGTATCTCACATTTAAATGTGTGCTGGTATGACAATAAAAATCCTTAAATCCTTAAATGTTGGAGGGATTGAGGGACTGTTTTATATGAGTATTAGACATGTTAAAGCAGGGCTCTCAAACGCATTTTCTTTCAGGTTTCACATTCAGACCCATTTGATCTGCAGTGGGCCAGACCAGTAAAATAATAGTATAATAACCTGTAAATAATGACAACTCCAACTTTTTGTCTTTGTTTTTGTGCAAAAAAAAACCCCATTAAATTATGAAAATACTTACTTTTATAAACTATCCAAACAAAAAAGATGTGAATAACCTGAAAAAGTGAAATTTCTTAAGAAACATAAGTGCAATTTTAACAATTTTCTGCCTCAACTTATCATTTGTCCATGTGCATTATGGATCAGATCTACAAAGACACTAAACACTGAGGAACAGGAAGAAAAAAGTTCAAATTGTGCTGAATTTTCTTTAGACATTTCAGGTTGTTCATATTTGTTCAGGTTATTCACATTTTATTGTTACAGGATAGTTTGTAAATGTAAATATTTTCATAATTTGATGTTATGTTTTGCACTAAAACAAAGACAAAAATTTGAAGTTGTCATTATTTACGAACATAATGTAATTTTTTTTTTTTTTTCACATCAAACCGGGAAGAAAATATTAAGTCATTATTTTTGGTAGGTTATTCTGCTGTTATTATTTTACTGTAGATCATATTGGTCTGTGTGTGGAGCCTTATGTAAAATAAGTTCCAAAGCCTGAAATGTGGAATTTTTGCATTTTGCAAATTCATCCCACGGGCTGGGTTGGAACTTTTGGCGGGCCGCATTTGGCCCCCGGGCCACATGTTTGAGACCCCTGTGTTAAAGACTATCAGTAATGCTGATTTCATTGTATTTGTAGTTTTTAGGTGAGGTTAAAACATAGTTTCAATGTAAGTCACTGTAAAAGTCCTGCACTGAATCAAAAAAACAACTTTTCTTCTCCTATTTTATTATAGTAAATAAACTCCCATATCACGTTAATGGTCTGTATTTTATTCTGACAGTCCATGACCCCATAAAAACAGCTCCACGACCCATTTTGGTCCCGATCCTAAGTTTAGAAAAGGCAGGTTTGGAGCGTGTGACCCAAAAGAAGGTTGTTCTGGAAGTGCTGATATGTGGCAAAACAAAAAAAAAAAAAAGCTGAATAACCAGGATGAATCAGCTGAAGGTGGTGGTGTTTATGAACCTTGGATAATTTAACCAATTACCAAAACTCCAACAGTTGGTGCATTATCGATTTAAAACACCTGCCCCAAACATGTACATAGTGAAAACAGCCTGTTTTGTCCACAGTTCTGATGTTAATTGGATTCTTTTTCATGAGAATCATCAGTTTCCAGGTTGGACTTTCTCCGTTTGTTCATGTCGTCTGAATACGTTAGTCCATCTGCCGCTGACAGTAATGAGAAGTAATACTTACACTTCATTCCAAGTCTGTTTTTTTAACCAGAAGAATATGTTCAAAGGCTATGTGACTATATTTGGTTCCACTCAGGCTCCGGAGTGGAACCCATCCACGTGTTCCCGAGTGGAACATACGGCGCTAACAGCTCATCAGGACACATTTATTGGCTCTGACGCAGACGTTTACACCACTTTATGGTTCGGTGCGGAGGTTAGCATTATGATTATAGTCATGGTTTAGATGTCATCGCTGTTGGCCAGAAACCTCTTATGTTCAACACTGTTATTTTTCAGGAAAGTGGAAAAACGACATATATTCTAAATAAATGAACAGAGTTACAAGATGTAGTCACAAGTAGGGCTGTGTATTGACAGGAATCTGGTGATCATCTCACACTATATTTACATGTTTAATGACAGTCTGGTATCGTATCACAATGACTTTTATACCAATCATCAATAGTCAATAGTGTCACCAATAATCTATTTCAGGGGGGTTTACTGATTGGCATAACCCTATTAGGACTCCCATTAGAACAGGCCTAGAATTATTCATGTGGTTTTTGCTATAAAAGCGTCAGAAAATATCGTTTTCAGCCAATTGTTTTGCACCTTTTTTCAGAAAGAACTTAACTTTCAACATCTGTCCATTAATTATCATTAATATTCATTATTAGGGCTGTGTATTGGCAAGAATCTGGCGATATGATACAAATCACGATACTAGGATCACAATACGATATATCACGATATATCATGCTACTGTTAAAAGGCAATTTTTTGTTTGTTTCTGTTTTTTTAAATGATTATTTCCCTGAAGAATTGAATTACACCAGAAACCTGCACAAATACTAAACACATTTTTATTTGATCCCAACAGGATCTAATGCTATATCACAAAATTTTCCTGTTAAAACCTAAATTCTGTTTTACAGACATTACAGTTTAAGAGCCTGTTCAAATGTTCATGTTCTATTAGTTCAGAACTAACATCAGAACATTATTTTAGTTCAATCCCAACAAAGGAACTAACATTATTTAATAAAAGAGAGTTAAATAATAGTAAATAAAATATAAACAAAAAACAAAAACAAAAAAACAAAAATGAGCCTCCACAATATCTGCATTTGAATAAACATAAAAATATCGATACAGTACTTTTTAATATCAATACGGTATCGTGAAATGAAATATCACGATATATTGCCGAACCAATATTTTCTTACACCCCTAGTCACAAGTCGTTTTCAACACTTTTCATTGGTTGAATATTTCTAAAACCGTCAGGACAATGTGAAGACTGACCAATAGAATGGTTTTAAGACAAAAAAAAAAAAAAGACCAAAAATGGACTTACAAGGTTTCTGCCTGTCAGCAACAATATGTACAATATAAGGCTATTACACTGTAAAAAAAATCTAAATCTTACCAAGTGTATTTTTCTCATTTCTAGTCAAAATATCTCATCACAGTTAAAATCAGACAGAATCACCTACAGAGGAACTTTTCAGTGAGATAGAAGAACTGATTTATAGACAACAGATCTAGAAAATCTGATTTCAACAAATCTGACCAAGGTAATTTTCACTTGTTCCATTGGCAGATTTTTTTTTTTTTTGCTTGAATTAAGCAAAAAAAAAAAAGTCTTGAATTAAGCACAAAAAAAAATCTTGAATTAAGCAAAAAAAAATTAAAAATGAATTGAATTAAGCAAAAAAAAAAAAGTACTGAATAAAGCCGAAAAAACCAAAAAACATCTAGAATTAAATTTAAAAAAATCTAGAATTAAGCAAACAAAAATTTCTTCAATTAAAAAAAATCTGCCAATGGAACAAGTGAAAATTACCTTGGTCAGATTTGTTGAACTCAGATTTTCCAGATCTTTTGTCTATGCATCAGTTCTTATATTTCACCGAAACGTTCCTCTTTAGGTGATTCTGTCTGATTTTAAGTGTGATGAGATATTTGGACTAGAACTGAGAAAAATACACTCGGTAAGATTTAGATTTTTTACAGTGTAGTCCATTTTAGGAGCGGTCTTTGTTTTTGTTTTTTTTAACTACAGTTTCAGACCCTCGGCCTCTTCTCTGTTGATGTCCATGTCTGTGGGTTGGACACAAACAGACCAAACTGAAGCAAAGATTCCTGACCGAAGGTGAAAACCCACTTTGAACAGAATCACAGACTTGAATATCAACAGGTTCTGCTCCATGAGTAAATACCACAGCGCTGACCTTTTCAACAGGACGCTTGAATGGATGGAAGGAGGACGGTGTGTCTCCACCTGTGGAACCAGTGGCTGCAGCTGCTTCTGTTTTACAGACACTGAATGACTAAACATATGGATCCTTTCAATATATTTTAGTCACAAAACGGTGAAAAAGTCCATTCACACTGGACACATTTTCAGTCTCTACATGTTCACATTCTGTCCAGTCCAGTTCAAACTATGGGATTCACCTCCACACAAGAACTGATTCCAGTTTCAGCCCCAACAGAAGAGAAAATGACTACAAATATGGACCATTTCATTGTATTTTTGTCACAAAACGGTAAAAAAGTCATTAATGTTGAACAGATGGAGTCCATATGTTTAACCCTTAGTGACCCCTCAGGACAGTTTGGTCCATTTTATCAGTTTTCTTTGTTGATTTGAGGATAATTATGTCTATGTTGCAGCTTATGGCAGGAATTATTCATTTTTTACATATATTTTTAATCTAAGTCAGTTCCTCTTACAGGTCTATTATACACTAGTGACACTTTTTACACCTTTTGTTTGAAAAATCATCAATTATCAACATTTTTTGGCTTTTTTCTGCGTAAATCTCTTAAACCACTTCAGCTAAATGTTCGAATAATTTTCAGGATTTTAACCCTTTTAATGCCAGTTTGAACACATGATGCTAAACTACATTATACATATATATATATATATACATATATATATACACATATATATATATATATATATATATATATATATATATATATATATATATATATATATATATATATATATATATGTATAAAATACAAAAAACCTACAAACCTATTAAATCCCAAAAAAGAAAAAAGGAAAAAAACTAGAAGCACTCGGAGAGCGCAGACCTCCGCCAAGGCTGATCAGTGGCCCCCCCGTGGGCCCCCCCACGCCAAGGAGGTTATGTTTTTGCCAGGGTTTGTTTGTTTGTTTGTCTGTCTGTCTGTTTGTCTGTCCGTTAGTGTGCAACATAACTCAAAAAGTTATAGACAGATTTTGATGAAATTTTGTGGTCTGCGCCCCCCCCGTGGGCCCCCCCACCCCCGATCACCACCAAAATTTAATCATTTCTTCCTTATCCCATTTCCAACAAACCCTGAAAATTTCATCAAAATCTGTCCGTAACTTTTTGAGTTATGTTGCACACTAACGGACAGACAAACAGACAGACAAACAAACAAACCCTAGCAAAAACATAACCTCCTTGGCGGAGGTAAAAAAAAAACTAAACTAAACTAAACAAAACACCACAAAAAAAAAATGCTTCCAATGCTCAAGTGAGTCAACTTTAACCTTTGACCTTACCCTGTAAATGAGAACACTAAACAAATATTCCCAGATCTTAGTCGATATATTGTGTATTTGGAATAAGAATAAAAACTGAATAATTACCATGTAAATATGCAACATGTCGTTAGCCTCATACAGGGTTCCTACAGGTTTTTACAAGTTAAATTTAAGCCTTTTTAACTTTTCAAGACTTTAAGACTATTAAGACAGAATTTCAATATAAATGTTCAGTTTGGAACAGGTGGAACTGAATAGACTAACGTTACTTTCTTTGCAGCTTGGACATTTAACAGACTTCACATATCAAATGTAATACCTTTTAAAGACTTTTTTTAAGGTATTAAATATAGATTTGGAAATTCAAGACTTTTAAGACTTCTTCAGACCCCCACCGGAACACTCCCCATAGCATAATTGCCATGATGTGCAATGAAGTCCTATTTTTTTCAGGTCACAGCCGATGATGAAAAATTAATCAGCAGTATTAGAAGCATAGCTACACAGCCCAAATGATCAGTTATTTCAGTAAACCGATCAATGACTGATTACTATGTTCAATACCTGTCAGTTTAAAATATAGACCATGTAGCCACTGTTTAACAACTCAAAACTCACCTGCTCAAACTTGCATTTTCTTGAGCCTCTTTTTTTTTTTTTTGCTTGTGATGCATCTTTGAGTGTCCAAAAAAGCGCTATTCAAGTGTGATGTATTATTATTATTATTATTATTATTATTGTTGTTGTTGTTGTTGTTGTTTTATATTATGATGTCCCCATCTGGATTGTTTTTGCTTCCGATTTGATCCGATTTTTTTTAGGATTAGTTTTACCGATACCGACCTGATACCGACTTTTTACAATAAAATTTTGTTTTAAATTTGGAGTCATTATTCATAGGTTATTATACCTATTAAACCTATTGTGAAACCTACAGACATTTTACTAATTCCTCTAAGCCTCCTGCTGTTGCGCAGCTAATTTTCCTATCCCCTACCTTTGGAAACTTTCATTTGAGGGGGCAGGACGTGTGTTTAACCCTTCACCCCAAAACCAGGTCTGGATTGGCCCAATCTCGTGACTAAATCTGATCTGATCTTCTAAAAAATGCCAGATGGGCAGCCGATACCGACCTGTAGATCAGATCAGGACATCCCTAGACTCTACAGACTATGTTTTGACCGTCTGAGTACATTTTCTGTCAATATTGTTCTTAAACATTTCCACATGAAACCTCTATTCGAACTGGATCAGTCCTCTGGGGCTCTTCCTCGTGTCTTTTCTATTTTAGGAGGATGGACGGTGGTTCCACACATTCATCAACGGTGATATTTGGTGTCTTTGTGATATTTCGTTGTATAAATAAATAACTGAACGTGTTTCATCGTCAGTCTGACCTTGACTTCTTCGCCACTTCCACCCGACAGAACTAAACTTCTACAGCTACATTTGTGAAATTCACAACGCACACCTCAGTGTTTCAAGGCTACGCTCCTTCAATTAATTAATATTCAGACAAGGTTTCACTTGTAACGGAGGAATACGAGGAAGGAGTTCATGAAGGCGTGCACTTGTTTCAGTCCCATAAAGGTTCGGCTGCTGCTCTGAAGTATCTGGGACTTTTACAGCTCCTTTAATGGACTTTTCTACCAAACAATAATATGCAGAATAGTCAAGAGGACGGTGGTTACACAGAGCGGGTTATGAGCTGAAGACCACAGTCCATGTTATTCAGAGAAGAAGAAGAAAAAGTGAGGAAGAAGAAGAAGACAAAGGTGAGGAGGAAGAAGAAGAAAAAGAAGAAGACAAAGGTGAGGAAGATGAAGAAGAAGAAAAAGAAGAAGACAAAGGTGAGGAAGATGAAGAAGAAGAAAAAGAAGACAAAGGTGAGGAAGAAGAAGACAAAAGTGAGGAAGAAGAAGACAAAAGTGAGGAAGAAGAAGAAAAAGAAGAAGAAAAAAGTGACAGAAGAAAAAGGTGACGAAGAAGGTGACAAAGATGAAGAAGAAGAGGAAGAACAAGAAAAAGAACAAGAAGAAGACAAAGGTGAGGAGAGGGGAGGAAGATGAAGAAGAGGAGGAAGATGAAGATTATTATCCACATAATAGTTGGACATCAACTATGGTTTGTATTTAGAAATCTTATAAAACAAAGGTCGTGTGGACAGTGGAAGAACATTTCTGCATATTCTGTCTTTTGTCTTATATTTCTCTTTTCCTTCTTATATTTCTATCTTTTTGGTCTTACATTTCTGTCTTTTCTTTCTTATATTTCTGTCTTTTCCATCTTATATTTCTGTCTTTTGTCTAATATTACTCTTTTTTGTCTTACATTTCTGTCTTTTGTCTCATATTTCTGTCTTTTCCATCTTATATTTCTATCTTTTGTCTTATATTTCTGTCTATTCCTTCTGATATTTCTGTCTTTTCCTCCTCATATTTCTCTTTTCCATCTTATATTTCTGTCTTTTCCATCTTATATTTCTGTCTTTTCCGTCTTATATTTCTGTCTTTTCCATCTTATTTTTCTGTCTTTTTCCGTCCAAGCGGCGCTTCTGCAGCAGAGCACCGTCTATAACTTAATGCGACACTTGCGATATGAAGACACTGGGCTGCAGAATCACACCAGCTGTAACTTTGAGGCGTATTCCTCCTGTTCCCTGTAGAATTATAACCCGTCATACGCCGATAATTTGAGGGAAGAAAGTCGGAGTGTGTGATGATGCGAAGCGTGAGTTTCACAGGAAAGTTGCGGCGGCGAGCAGGAGGAACGGCGGCGCTCACCACTCTTCTGCTTTCTGGACCGGAGAGCTTTTCTCCATCAAATCCTGTTTACAAGACGTTTGAAGGACAGAGATAAGGGATTTAGACTTTCCTGCCAAAAGAAGAGGAAGTACTGTGTGTTTTCACGGAGGTGGATGGAGTGGATTTAATAGAGCTGAAAAGTCCAACAAGATGGAACGTGCAGCTTTTATCGTCTGAAATGTGTTTAATACTGAGGATCATCTCACACTATATTTACATGTTTAATGACAGTCTGGTATCATATCACACTGACTTTTAAACCAATCACCAATAGTCAATAGTGTCACCAATAATCTATTTCAGGGGGGTTTACTGATTGGCATAACCCTATTAGGACTCCCATTAGAACAGGCCTAGAATTATTCATGTGGTTTTTGCTATAAAAGCGTCAGAAAATATCATTTTCTGCCAATTGTTTTGCACCTTTTTTCAGAAAGAATTTAACTTTCAACATCTGTCCATTAATTATCATTAATATTCATTATTAGGGTTGTGTATTGGCAAGAATCTGGCGATACGATACAAATCACGATACTAGGATCACGATACAATATGTCACAATATATCATGCTACTGTTAAAAGGCAATTTTTTGTTTGTTTCTGTTTTTTTAAATGATTATTTCCTTGAAGAATTGAATTACACTCGAAATCTGCCCAAATACTAAACACATTTTTATTTGATCACAACAGGATCTAATGCTATATCACAAAATTTTCCTGTTAAAACCTAAATTCTGTTTTACAGACATTACAGTTTAAGATCCTGTTCAAATGTTCATATTCTATTAGTTCAGAACTAACATCAGAACAGTATTTTTGTGCGATCCCAACAAAGGAACTAACATCATTTAATAAAAGAGTGTTAAATAAGAATAAATAAAATATAAGAAAAAAAAAACAAAAAAAACAAAAAATGAGCCTCCACAATATCTGCATTTGAATAAATACCTAAAAATATCGATACAGTTCTTTTTAATATCAATACGGTATCGTGAAATGAAATATCGCAATATATTGCAGAACCAATATTTTCTTACACCCCTATTCATTGTTATCTTTTTTTCCTGTTTTTATTGTGTTTCTCTGTCTATACTGGACCTTGAGTCCAGAATACAGTTGAAATGAATTGAATTATTATGAGTAATAAATGCTTAAAACAGTGTGTTATTGCAAAAGTACAAAAACTGATTGGAATTTTTTATCAGATTTATTATGAAAAAAAAAGCAACTTTAAATGTGCAGAACAAGACTTAAGAGATTATAATTAGACATAAACTTTCTAGATCATTCTGTGTTCATGTTCCACCTTCTTATTTTTGGTTATTTCTTGTCATTTTCAGCCTGTGATCAATCAACCATCAATGGACTATGCAAACCCAAATACTACAGATGAAAACAGTGGAGAAAAAAAGGCGTAAAAATTCAACAAAAACCCAGCACAACATACTAGTAGAACGCTCCAAAACAGCCCTATCACAATTATATACAATTCTTTACAAGAATTATGGAAATGAATTTGTTTAAATCTCAACACTGCCTCCACAGTTCCCAGTGACACAGCTCTGTATTCTCCGTCTGGGTACGAAGCTCCCAGAAAACAGACAGAATTACGTATGTAATGTACGCAGGGGACGGACAGGACACTCCAGGGCCAAAACACAGTATTCGAAATCTCTCCGAAGGGACATTTTAGAGACAATTTGACAGATTAGTGTTGCTAAATGACCCACATTTTTTATTTTATGTTCATTTTTGCTTTAGTTGGACCATAAGGGATTATCAAAAATAAGGAGCTACTGTATATTGAAATAAATGTTGAAATATCAATCAATTAAAGTTCGCTGGCGGGACATTACTGTGTTTTGACCCTCCATCTGTATCCATCTGTGCCTTTAGTGTAGACCAGTGGTTTCCAGCCTTTTTTTCTCCTGGCCCCATTTTAACATCACAAATTTCTGGCGACCCCAGACATTCAAAATTAAGACCTTTTTTTTGGTAAAATTAATTTGTTTTTGATCCTGTGATAGTTTTCTATACTATGTTTCAAATCCAGGTTAATGTTAGTGGACATTTAGTCTATATCAGGGGTCGGCAACCTTTAACACTCAAAGAGCCATTTCGACCCGGTTTCCACAGAAAAGACAACACTGGGAGCCGCAAACACTTTTCGACATCTGAAATGAAGATGTTAGCCTATATATACCGTAAATTCCGGACTATAAGCCGCTACTTTTTTCCCACACTTTAAACACTGCAGCTTATACTCCGACGCGGCTTATCCAACGATTTTACCGGTACCACGGCTTGGTGCCGCGGCGCGCGGCGCACCTCGGTGGTGCCGCCGCGGCGCACCTCGGGGCCAACGCTAGGTGCCGTTGCACCGCCGTACCATGGCTCGGTGCCAGGTGCCGTGGCACCGCGGTGGTGCCTCTGCTCGAGGTGCCGGTGGTGCCGCGGCACCGGTGGCACCCAGTTGTGGCACCGCGGTGCCATGGCACCCTGCACTAAGCCATAGTACTGCAGTGCCATGGCACCTAGCGTTGGCCCCGAGGTGCCGCGGCACCTTGGTCGTGCCATGGCACCTGGCATCATTAAATGTTCTATTTTCTTCAGATATTTTTCTTTTCTTAGATTTCTCCATACTTGGCCTACCTGGGGTTGAAAATCTTGAAAAATGTACAGCGTTTTGGCGGGCTGTCGGAGAGTGTGATGCATATTTTGAGCGACAAAAAATAATACTATATATATATATATATAATTTTATTTTAATATTTCGAGATCACAATAATCTTACAATTTACAACTACAATTAAACAAACGAACAAACACAAATAAAATACTTTGTTCAGATATTGTGCAGTTTTGGTGTCGCAGGGCATTCCGCGCATGCCGGCTTCCACATCAAGTGCTGTCAAACGTCTTTGAAGAAGGCGAATGCTGATCACCGAAATTGCACAAGGTCTGAAGAAAGAAGTTAAAAACTTTGACTTAATAAGAAGACATGATACACGTTTTTGAGACAAATAACATACACTTCAATCGGACACTTATAATTTATTTTCCCAAGCCACGCAGAGCCACAACATAAGGATGAAAGAGCCGCATGCGGCTCCGGAGCCGCGGGTTGCCAACCCCTGGTCTGTATAATGTATATTATTATGGACGGAGGCAGTAAATCCAGGTGTAGATTACTGCACAAAGGGAGACTTGGATTTTCCTTGGTCAGGATATGTACAGTCAGTCCAGCTTGGATTTACAAGGAGGACAATTAATACTGAACAAACAAGAACTCAAACTATGAATTATGAAAGAGCTGCAGCATCTGAAACTGACCAAAACGAACATTTGACAGATAAACAGAACCACAGTGCTTCAGTTTCACAACCACGGTTTGTCTGCTATGGATTGGGATTGGCTCTGTCAACTCAACACAGATTTTTATTAGTACTTTTTTTTGTTTTTGTATTAATTACTAGAAATTTCAGGTGACCCCATCTGAATTCCAGGTGACCCATGTGGGGTCAAGGTTGAAAAACACTGGTGTAGAGCATAAATAAGCCCTTACTTGGAACTGGATCCGAATTCTGTTTAAGTCAAACAGGCTGGGTGCAGTGCACAGCTGGGGCTCCACATCCGGTTCAAACCAAAGACAGTAGAATTCCATAAGTCAGTCATCTTGCAAAGCTCTAATATAAATGCAAGTTGTCTGGAAATGTCATTTGAAAATGACAAATAAGCTATACCGTAGTACATGCTCGTAGTGAACCACAAAGGGCATACAAAACGGTGTACCATGTACTGTTGCACTTCTAATCAAAGCTAATAAAAATGAACAAAACAGGCATAAAAAAAGAATTAACAAAAGACATCATAATGAGTAAAATAAACACACGCAAAAAGAAAGTAGATGGTTAGATGTGGTAGAAAATCATTATTTACAGTCAGAGCACAAAAAAATATTTTATAAATCTAGAGGTAGAACATTTAAAATCATAGTCATGGATGAAAAAAAAAATCAATGTTGATATAAATTCAGTCCAAACCATCTCTGAGGCATTTTAGAAACAAAGATAATAATTTGAACCCAAACTAACCAATGCACTGATATTTATCCCATAATATAAAACTATATTCTGACATTAGTCATTATTGTTTTGTCCTTATGTTATTTACGTGTTACGTCGGTGTTTTTCAGTCCTCCCTGTATTTTCTTCTGTCTTGCATGTTCATATTAATTAAAATGCCCGAATAAATCCTATAGACTGGTGTAAATTCAACCCTGGAGCCATTTGGGTTCGTGTTCTTACAGTGGAATTGTGCCGGTTGGCTTGTTTTTGTCCATTCAGTCAGTGGTACTACACATGATAGGTTATTGATTAGTTTATTTAATTATAAATAAAACCACAACACACACACGGTTAACCCCATAGGGTAAATAAACCCTCACATCCAACCTCATTTTAGATCTTCATCTCCTCTTTATTTAAAGTGACCACCGTCTGTCAGCCTCATTCTGTGGCCGCCGCCCGTCAGACCCCGCCCCCCACGCCCCCATCAGCCCCCGCCAAGGGACAGCTGATGACGGGTGCACCTTCCAGATCACGCCGCTCGCTGTCTGCAGATACAGCTTGTTTGTGTCTGTGTTTGTATTTATTTCTTTATTTATTTTATGAGGAGTTTCGGGAGCAGCCGCCGTCAAATCCTGTCGCCCCGGAGGAAGCTGTGGCGCTGGCGTGTTGACAAGAGCAGCTGCCTCCGTCAACCTGCGCGCTGATAAGAAGCAGCACATCTAAAGACTGAATAATGGCCTGCTGTCCCGGCGCCGGCGGATCAGTCCGACGCCACGGGACGGCGGCGGACAGGCAATCAGCGCTCAATCTACGGGCATCAAGAAGGACGGAAAAAACAAAAAGCAGTCCAGTCAGCACAACAGGAGGACGAGGAGGAGGATGTTTACAGAGGAGTTCAGCCATTTGACTATCAATAGGGAATAAATACATCTGAAAAAAAAAACACTGTTAGAGCCAAGATAAATGTAAGAATACATAGATTAACCTACATGATACGGACAAAAGTATCGAATCCAGGTGTTTCTTTTCTAACAGTGGTCTGGGATCCAAAACAATACTGACTAATGTCAGAATATAGTTTAATATTATGGGATAAATATCAGTGCATTGGTTAGTTTGGTTTAAATTGTTATATTTGCTTCTAGCATGACTCAGAGATGGTTTGGACTGAATTTCTCTCAACACTGATTTAGTTTTTTGTTTTGGTTTTTAAATCCATGACTATGATTTTAAATGTTCTAATTCTAAATTTATAAATATTTTTCGTGGTCTTTTGTGATCACCCTAAAACAACCTGAAAATAACCCTAAAACCCCCAAACAACCCAAAACAATCCCAAAACCCACCCCAAAATCACCCTACAACCCGAAAACCACCCTAACACCCAAAAACAACTTAAAAACTACCCAAATATAACCCTAAAACAGCAAAAAAAAAAAATCACTCTCTAGCCTCAAAAACTACTTAAAAATCACCCAAAAACCACCAAAAACCCCCCAAAACATCCTAAAAAACACCCTAAAACCACCTAAAAACCCCCCCAAAAAATTAAAAACAACTAAAAAACCACCTAAAATCCACCTAAAAACCCCAAAACCACCCAAAAACCACCCAAACACTTAAAAACCACCCAAAAACAACTCACAAACCACCCAAAAAACACCTACAAACCCAAAAAACACCTAAAAACCACCCAATAACCACCTAAAAATCCCAAAACTACCTAAAAACCCACCCAAAAACCACTTAAAAACCCCGAAACAACCAAAAAAACCACCCATAAACCACACTAAAACCCAAAACTCAAAAACCACCCGAAAATCACCCTTAAACCCCAAAACAACCCAAAAACCACCCTAAAATCCAAAAACCCAAAAGTCACCTAAAGCCACCCTAAAACCCCAAAACATCTTTAAAATCACAGCAAAAAAAAAAAACTAAAACAACCCAAAAATCACCCTTAAACAAAAAACAACCCAAAAACTACCCTAAAATACAAAAATCACCTAAAACAACCCCCAAACAAGCTAAAACCCACCCTAAAACCATCTAAAGATGAGTTAGTAAAAGTAGTTAGCTGACATTATCTGTGTGAGAGGAAACTATATGGACAAAAGTCTGTGGACCCGTTGAATCCAGGTGTTTCTTTTCTAACAGGGGTCTGGGATCCAAAACAATAATGACTAATGTCAGAATATAGTTTTATATTATGGGATAGATATCAGTGCATTGGTTAGTTTGGGTTAAATTATTATCTTTGTTTCTAAAATGACTCAGATGATTTGGACTGAATTTCTCTCAACATTGATTTTTTTTTTTTATCCATGACTATGATTTTAAATGGTATACCTCTAGATTTCTAAAATAGTTTTCCTGCTCTGACTGTAAATCATTATTTTCTACCACCACTAACCATCTACTTTCATCACATCTCATTGAGGAATAAAAATCTACCATTAAACTTTAAGGAAATATTGATGTTTTTTTACGTAAAATCTTCATGAACAGGACATCTTACAGCTGTAGACATAATGTGTCCAAATATTTATGTCCATATAGTTTAGAAACAACAATTTTTCCTTCAGATAAATTAGTTAAATCTAGTCACTTAAGTTTTTACTGTTCACGATGCCTGATAAATTATTGCCACAACAGTAGTATATTGCAATTCAGCTTCTTCAACAGCAGTAACCGCTGAGGCAACGAAAATCTGTGTAACATACAAATAAAAACCTCTTCTTACATGTTTTTTTTTTTTTTTTTTTTAACACATTCTATATAATAATGATACATACATTTTCCTTTTCACTTGTTGAACACACGACCTAATGTTCAACCAAGCCACGATTTTAATCAAAATTTCAGTTGCTAAATTCTTTGTGAATGAAGCTAAATATTTATATTCGGGTGTATATTCTAGTGTTATCGTCCCAAAGGTCAAATCCATCTACTTTCCCAGGATGCTTTGTTTTCCTGAAGTGCTTCCTCACTGTGATTTATTGATAACCTCCATCTGTAAGAGCAGGTGTTGAGCTGCTTTAAACCGATTCTGTAAATCAGCCAGAGATTCTACTACGAACGGATTTAACATCAATAAGAGAAGAAAGGAGGGGAAAGGAGGAAGGATGGAGACCGGAGGAGGAAGAAGGGGGGGGGGGGGAATAGGAGGAGGAGGAAGAATAGGAGGAATAGGAGGAGGAGGAGGAAGAGGTGGAGGAAGAGGAGGGTGAGGAGGAAGAGGAGGAATAGGAAGAGGAGGAGGAAGAGGTGGAGGAAGAGGAAGAGGAGGGTGAAGAGGAAGAGGAGGAAGAGGTGGAGGAAGAGGAGGGTGAGGAGGAAGAGGAGGAATAGGAGGAGGAGGAAGAAGAGGAAGAGGAGGAGATGGGGGAGGAAGAAGAGGAGGAATAGGAGGAATAGGAGGAGGAGGAAGAGGTGGAGGAAGAGGAGGGTGAGGAGGAAGAGGAGGAATAGGAGGAGGAAGAGGAGGAGATGGGGGAGGAAGAAGAGGAGGAATAGGAGGAGGAGGAGGAGGAAGAGGAGGAATAGGAGGAGGAGGAGGGTGAGGAGGAACAGGAGGAGGAGGAGGGGGAGGAGGAAGAGGAAGATAAGGAGGAAGGATGAAGACTGGAGGAGGAAGAGGAGGATAAGGAGGAGGAAGAATAGGAGGAGGAAGAGGAGGGGGAGGAAGATAAGGAGGAAGGATGGAGACTGGAGGAGGAAGAGGAGGGTGAGGAGAAAGAGGAAGAGGAAGATAAGGAGGAAGGATGGAGACTGGAGGAGGAAGAGGAGGGTGAGGAGAAAGAGGAGGAGGAAGACGAGGAGGAGGAGGAAGAGAAGGAGGAAGAAGAGGAGGAGGAGGAGGAGGAGGAAGAGGAGGAAGAGTGTTGGAGGCTGACAGTGCGAAGTGGAGCTGAAGGACTAATCGAACGTCCACAAAAGTGCACAAGGAATGAAAACTAAGAAAAGCCTCCGAGGACAAGGCTTAAGGACAGGATTGACACAAAGAGGAGGAAGAATTAGAGACGTAAACACAGAGAAACAGGCCTAATGTCCAAAAACGGACAAATACAGGCCTAATGTCCAAAAACACAGAGAAAAACAGGCCTAATGTCAAAAAATGGACAAACACGGGCCTAATGTCCAAAAACGGACAAATACAGACCTAATGTCCAAAAATGAACCAATGCAGGCCTAATGTCCAAAAACACAGAGAAAAACAGGCCTAATGTCCAAAAACGGACAAATACAGGCCTAATGTCCAAAAATAGACAAACGCTGCCCAGTGGAATAAACCCTACACCACAGACCTGCACATGTCCATGTTTTGGTTGGAAACACCTGCCTGATCAGAGTAAACCCATGTATTTACTGCCCATCCATCCATTTCCACCTGTTTATTTTTCCATTTCTACAGACAAACGACAGAGTTTCGACCACCGTGACCTTCCAGAATGATCGGCAGCAGATGTTGCAGATGTTTGTCTTTGTCCTTGGTTGTAATCTGACTATGAAATTTGGATTCCTTCTGCACCTGGAAACAGGAGGCAGAGGAAATAAAGGAATACCCACCAAAAATAAAATTTAGAAACTAGACCAGTGGAGAGAGATGTGAAAACAGCCCCAAGCCCAGATTAGTTTAGTTGTGGTTCAGTCAGCACAAACTGCACAGCTGGTCTGTGTGAGTTTAATACCTGAGTTTAGGCCTCCGGAGGTGGTCTGCACCGTCTTGGACCGATACCATCAGCGTTTCCACCAAATATTCCACAGATTCAGGAGAAGACGACCGCTCCTTTCACCGTCATTATGATGGATTCGATGACTTGGCGTGTTGAAGTAATTACTCTGTTGAGGTTTTTCCATTTCAACGTTTCAGTTATTTGGATTTTGGCCACAAAGTTGAAACTCTATCACGAGTTTAGAGTTAATTAAACTGAGATAAGCCTGAGCAGCTTCTGTGACAAAAACACAGAAGGAAGAAAATGAGCTACGGAGCTGCGGTGCACAAATTTGGCCAAAAACCACAGAAACTTAAATCTAATCCACTGTTTTTGTTAAACTGCACAGATGAATTAAACTGCTGCGAAAGACACATCATTACACGTCTTTTTTTTTTTTAGGTAAAAGTAAGTCAGGAACTTGAAGATGGCTCAGTTTACAGATTATTTTCCTTCATATGGTGCTATTTTATTAAAAACAAGTCCCTTAAAACCCTTTGTGTGCAACCGTAGATCCAGTCCTCCAGAGGGGATCATTATATTTTTACAGCTGCAGTGACGTTTCATTTGAAGGTTGCACCGATCTGAGATTAGGATCAGATATCAGCCCTAATATCACTTTAGCTGGATCAGGGATCAGTAAACGCAACTGATCCATACGACCAATCATTCCCCTTTAAGTTTTTGCAACATGGGCTACATCATGCATGCTGAACGTAATTCTAAAAGTAATGCGACAAACGTGTATGTGGAGGACGTGGTGGGTTATGTAGCTGGAGATGAAGCCGTGAGAAAGAGAAAGTGAAAGGGAGCTCCCCTCAACTTATCAATGACTACTAGGGGATGGGAATTGAGAACTAGTTCTTTTTGAGAACCGGATCCCAGTAGCTCGATTCCTTAGAATCGTTTGCCTGCCTCCTTAACGATTCTGCCTTCGTTGCACATGTGCGATGACATCATGCGTACCCTGCATTGTATGGCTGCACGATTTTGGAAAAAAAAAAAATCCAGATTTTTTCCTCTAAAAACTCGATTTTCGATTTCGATTTTTGGGTAAAACTATAAAAGACAACAGAAGTCAGCATGTCATTTTCGTGAGCAGCCCACAATGCAAGGCACTGCTCTGACCTAAAATCTGTGATGGTATCACGTGATGAACTCACAGAAGTTTATTTTTTCCTAATTAAATCTTTATTGAATGAAGTAGAGTATAAAAACAATGTATACAAGAAAATAACATAAGTTTGCCAGGGGTAATACACTACAATACAATGTCCAAATCATAGCAAATACTTTTTTATAGCCTTTTTGTTTCCAGATTTATCTAACAGCTTTAAATAAAGTTCAGCATCTTTCAAAAAATAAGTAATATTTGGTTTTGTGTTTCAGAACTAACATTTGTGAATGAAAAATTTAGCAAGTAAGAGGACTAAATTAATTACTTAAAAAAAAAAAAAGTTTTATTTTTCTTTTTGGTGTATCTGGGCCCACAGAAGTGATGCCAGTGTAAGTCAGTGACAGACATCAGTCATGCATGCGTGGACCAGGTTAATATGAGTGATCCCCATGGGTTCTGTTTAAACTGGGGGATCCGTGCATGGAACAGACTGACCCAGGACACACTGGAGGGATTCTATGTGTGGAGCTGGTGGATGTGTGTGGGCACAGGGCTGTCTGAGCTCCTCTGCTGAGGCTGCCGACCCCGAGACCCGGACCCAGTTTGGAAGAAGACAGTACGGTACAGATCCGGGACAACGTAAGATGAGTGATCCGCAGGCAGTTATATTTCAGTTGCGGGATCCGTGAAGCCACGGCTTACATTGCTGAAAGTACTGCGGGCTCATGAACGCATTTAAAGTCCGGTCATTACACGGACTTCTGTGACAGACCGCTGTCACTGACAGGAGGAAAAGCCTACGGTAGTCCGTAAGCACGCGGCCCGGAGGCACGAGAGAGATAAAATCAATTTTACGACTTCCCTTTTTTTAAAATCGTCCTAATTTAAAAATCCGATTTCGATTTAAAATCGATTAATCGTGCAGCCCTACTGCATTGTCTTAGTCAGAACGTAACTAACATGGTGTTGAGGCAGAAACGCTCCAAACAGACCACACCAGGTCCAAACAGACCACACCAGGTCTACACAGACCACACCAGGTCTAAACAGACGACACCAGGTCTAAACAGACCACACCAGGTCCAAACAGACCACACCAGGTCCAAACAGACCACACCAGGTCCAAACAGACCACACCAGGTCTTAACAGACCACACCAGGTCCAAACAGGCCACACAAGGTCCAAACAGACCACACCAGGTCCACTGGAACACTGTCAAAGCTTCCATTTCTTCAAAAGGGTGGAATCCCTCCAATATGTTCAAATATTTGTCCACAGCATGTGCCTCATTTACAGGAATGTCACATATTTGATATTCTACTTAGCGACGCCTGTGAATCTAGCGACAGAGTGAACACCAGACCATCATCCAGGCCCAGTTCCAGTTCCGGTGCATTCAACAAACGCTGTCCCCCTCAAATACAAGTTTCCAAAGGTAGGGGAAAGGAAATGAGGTGCACAACAACGGGAGACAGGCTGAGTCGAACCGGTTCCATGAAGTGGAAATGTGGCAATAGAGGAATTAGTACAGAGTCTTCAGCCCTCCCCCCTCAAACCAGACCCAGCGTCATCTGTTATTATTGTTATTTGTACATATTATTATTTGTACATACTATATTACGTTACATTTTCTGTGTACAGATGGAAATATAAAAGACAGTTAATGCAAACACACCTGTTTGTACTCTTTTATTCCCTCACCCAATGAGAGTCACTAAGAGAATCGATAAGGAATCGGATCGATAAGCAAAATCGATAAGGGAATCGGAATCGTTAAATTCTTATTGATTCCCATGCCTATTGACTACCTGTGGCCCCCTGAAAGCAAATTTGCGAGTTGGGGGTGGGGCGATGTGCCAAACAATATGCCCCCCCTCCTCTTTGACACACATGCACGCACACACGACGATGTCACTTGTGACGCCCCCCCCCCCCCCATATAAATTCAACTGTTTCCTCAATTGGAAAAATTTCCAAACGTGCTGATAGAACAGACCTTGTTTTTTCCATACACATCTGAGCATGCTCAGTTCACCCCCACCCCCTGTGGAATGCGGGGTAAAACACAGAGCAATGAGTGAGACCGACTCACTATGAAAATAGACGGTTTGGGCTTTTTGGGTTTTTTTACACCGCTTTCCTTGTGGGTTTTTGTGGGGGTCTTGTAATCATTTTGTCATGTGTCCACCTGTCCATCTGTCTGTCCATTCAACGACATAATCATATTATCTGTAGAATGCATTCAGATATCTGCACCACATTTATACTGTTAATGCATCTTGGCATAGAGCAGAAGAATAGAGGGTATGCACATACGTCACTTCCCCCTAGGCCACGCCCCTCTAAGTCAGACTGAGTGTCAAAAAACAACCTGCTCAACATGATGTATAGCATGAGTATAGCAGTAAACACAGCCAGAGCAGGAAAATGTGAAATATGAAATTAAATGAAGGACAACTGGACTGAACATGGATCTGTACCAGCTACCAAAGAACAAGTGGTCCATGAACACTGACATGTGGACACAAATGGAGGATCCTGACCTGATCCAGGGTGGAGGGGATCAGCGCTATTTGGACCTGAAACTAATATACATGGTTTCATCATGACTGACAACCAGGGTCCAAAACTAGGGCCCAGAACCAGCTGATCCAAAGGGTCCAAAACTAGGGCCCAGAACCAGCTGATCCAAAGGGTCTAAAACTAGGGCCCAGAACCAGCTGATCCAAAGGGTCCAAAAGTAGGGCCCAGAACCAGCTGATCCAAAGGTCATTTCCAGTAGAGCGTGGACTGACCCCAGTGAATATATGCATGATCTACTGGGACTGAGGAGATTTACTGAGTCTAGTTCAGATCCAGTACTTTATCCAACACAGATACTACTGCTGTGGACCAGCAGGGCACCACTGCATTCTGGGAAATTAGGAGATTTACACCACCTGTTTTTAAATTACCACATTATTCTGGTAATATTATGGCTTTATTGTTGGAATAAGACGACTTTATTCTCATAAACAAATTACATTTTTGTTAAATTAAGAGTTTTTTTTATAACTACGACTTTATTCTCACAATATTATGATTCTTTTTGTATTCGACTTTATCATAAAATTACGTATTTTATATCAATATTTTATGACTTTATTCTTGTAGTGACAAATGTTTTTATTTTTTAATGAGGCCCTAATACTCTGTCGTAGCTTTATTCTCAGTTTCAGTTAGTTTACTAATCATGTAGGAGCACAAGGTTCAGAATCACAAAATGAAGACAAAAACCATGAAAGATCTGATCATGAAACCAAGAGCTGCACAATGAAGGAACGTTAGCCAAAACAATAGGTCATTTATGGTATAATTTGACCCAAAAATACAGCATAAATTAATGTTAGCTGACACCAAACAGGATCCACAGATCTAGGTTTGGTTTCCTGGATTTGTGGATCCATCTACTTCTCTTTTCTTTGTCTTTCAGTGTCTGTAAATCGATAGCTCCCTCTGCTTTTCAAACCTGTTCACATGATCAATCACACAGCAGCTCTTCCCCATTTTTTTTTATTAAATATTGTTCTTCAGTTTAGACAGTATTGAAGCCAATGCTGTCACTCATCCCCCTCTTTCTGCTACTCAGTGGGCGGAAGCGTGGTGACTTCCGCTAGCGGTGACGTCACATGCATACCCTCTATATTGAACATAGGTGACCTGTGACCTACTTTTTCCAGGTCAAATGTCCTTGTGCAGTTCTAATATCTGAGTATTTTCACATATAAATATGTATGTAATAAGTTTTACGCAGACAGTCTAATCTAAATTATAGGGCAGGAACTTTCAACAGAATCTTACACTGTATTTCGCCGACAGGGATTAAAAGTGTACAGCATGTTATGTTTTTACTGTTGTTTCCAGTGTTGTGGTGATGTTCCTTTATTTTTTTACTGTGTTTTTACTGAGTTTTGACTGTGGAACTGCTTCATGGAGTTTTACCAGGTGTCAAACAGCAGTTTCACGGTCAAAACTCAGTTTAATACATATTTAATTAAAGAAAAAAACATAAAAACATGGAACTTGTACCACGGCTTCATCCCTAAAGGTGTGTTTTTGCTGCATCACTTTATTTCTTCCATCACCTTTTTCATTTGGTCTTGGCTGCTGTAATCCTCAGGATTAATGTAGTGTGACATCACACCTCTACAGCGACTGCACATTGACTGAGATAAAAGTATTATGATACACAATAACACACTGTGAAGGCTTAGAGACAATCAGAGGAAGCGCGTTACAGCGTCTAAATTAGCATAACAAGCTAACTGTTTACCTCAGACCTGCACCGTCAGGGATGCACCGATGAGTTCTGCTTGAATTTTCTGTACCTTAATTAGTCTGTGACCTGCAGATTTTTAAGTACAAGAAGTAGCTGAGGCATGAGGATGTTCTGGTGATGGTGACAGAAATCACTGCAGATGATTGTAATGATTAGTCTGTCATCAGAAGAATATACAGTATATGTTTGTGAAACACCAGGGAATTTAAATAAGTAAGTATCAATCAATCAATCAATCAATCAATCAATCAATCAATCAAATTTTATTTATATAAGATAAAATAAGACATGCCTTTATTAGTCTCACAAGGGGAAATTCCAGGTTTACAGCAGCAAAGCACAAAAGCGCACAAGAGCAAACAAAGTGCAAAATCAAATATAAAGACAAATCAAAACAAGCTACATATATGTAGCAACATATTATAACAAAAGTTTTTTCATGACACTTTACATTTAGGTCATTTAGAGGGGAGGTCAGACAGGAGGAGGAGTGGAGATGAGAATCTAACAGGAATCAGAACAGAGATGATTCTTAAGGATTCCTCAAAAAACACTTTCATTTGACATTATTATTGTCATTCTTACATTTCTTCTGTTTTTTTCTTTCAGTTTCTTCTAAATGTTCGGATTGTTGATTTACAGCACACTCTGTTGTATCTATGTATGAAATGTGGTTTATAAATGTGCTTGAATAGCCAGATCACAGATATACAGATATTGTTAATATTGTCTGTTAATTTTTTTGTGTCTATTTTAGTTTTATTGTATTTTAGTTCTAGTTTAATTTTATTTTTTTGTAAAAATTTCATTCTATTTTCTTATTTTACATTTTAGTTTTTGTAATTTTATACTCCCTCTATTGTTATTTTCTTACATATTGTTTTATTTTTTATTTATATTGTTGCACTAACAGGAGTAACACTTAATTTTAATTGCACACAATGACAATAAAGGATATTCTAATTCTGATTCTGATTGAACAAATGTTTGTGGTTTATTCTCCAGACTATAGCTCTGATAAACCAACTAAACCCAGGTTTTGGGAGTAATTATTTACACTTAAATGCATTAAATCACTCAATACATACAATTGCATTTACTTACAGAGGATAACTGTGTAAACATTACGTAGCAGAGGCAGAATGTTGCTTCACTTTTTCTCCTCGTCACTGTGGTGAATCCAGGAAACAGTTTTGTTTTTTTCTTTTTCTCCACTAAATCTGAAGATGATGCAAAGTTTTCCACCAGCACTGAAAGCCTGCCAGTCTCAATATCAGCAGCAAATACTGGAGCATCCTGCAGCTTCACGCCACATATTTTATGAATATTAAGCTTGGACACAACTTCAAATGAGCCTTATGTTAATGTGCAAAGAGTTTCCTAATAGAATAATCCAAATATATGGCCAAAAGGCACAAACAAACCCCATCAATACTGCTCCGATGTCCTCTTCTAGTGCAAAAACACACATTTTAGTCTCTCAAATCCATTAACTTTTATGGCACAGATGTAAGAGTTGCCGTTTAACTTGCTTCAATATCCAGAAATAAGCCCTGAACATTCTGGAACGTCCCTGAAGAGACGAAGCAGTGACAGTCGAATCTGGTTAAAGAGCAAAGTTTTACAAGAAGCATCTGTGTAATAAAGAATGTGAACTCTGAGCCCTCCGACGTCTGAAAAACCTTCAACTGTCAGACTTTTACTGAGTCCACAAGGAAAAGAGACAAAACAACTGAATCTTGTTCACGGGAATAAGAGTAAAACCGCTGAAGATAAAATACTAAATAAAGCACACACAGGTAATAAAAGAAAACAGTCCCAGTTTCCCTGTCCATCAGCATCTGTTCTATGTGGATCAGAACCGGCTGAATGTGTGAGGTTGTTCTGTTCTATGTTCCAGTCCAGCCCAGTGGGTCTGGATGCACATTAGGGCTGCACGATTAATCATTAAAAGATCGCCATCTCGATTCACACATGTACGTAATCTTATTTTTAAACACAGATGATTCTTAAGTAGGGCTGTGTATCGGCAAGAACCTGGCAATACGATACAAATCCCAATACTAGGATCACGATACGATACATCACGATATATCATGATACTGTTAAAAAGGCGATTTTTTTGCTTGTTTCATTTTTTAAATTATTTCCTTGAAGAATTGAATTACACCTGAAATATGTACAAATACTAAACACATTTTTATTTAATCATAACAGGATCTAATGCTATATTACAAAATGTTCCTGTGTTCAAACTGAAATTCTGTTTTACAGACGTTACAGTTTAAGATCCTGTTCAAATGTTCATATTCTATTAGTTCAGAACTAACATCAGAACATAATTTTTGTGCGATCCCAACAAAGGAACTAACATTCTTTAATACAAGAGTGTTAAATAATAAATAAAATATAAACAAAAAAAGAAAAAAAAAATACAAAAATTAACCTCCACAATATCTGCATTTGAATAAATTACTAAAAAAAAATCAATACAGTATTTTTTAATATCAACACAGTATTGTGAAATGAAATATCGCGATATATTGCAGATCCGGTATTTTCTTACACCCCTACTCTTAAGCATTTCATTTCAGGGCTGCATTACAAACAAATGCCCACAAACGCAGAACCGCTGCCGCCGCCTCCTCCTCCCCCAACCAATGGTAAAGTGTCTTTAAATCACGTGACCTGCTGCTGTCGGCTGCAATTGAGTGAGGAAAGAGTGAATTAGAGTGAAGGAACGTCTGCGGTAAAGACAGTGAAATGGATGAAAACCCCAGTGGGAGGGGCCAGAGTCACCCACCTGACCTGGTGTCCAATAAAGGTTTACATTTGTTGGTGTTCATCTCATGTCGGTCTTCTTTTCTGTCGTCCAAATCCAAGCGTCTTTTCACTTTCACTTCTCTGACTTCTGCTGTTCGTCTTCTGCTTTTCTTTTCTTTGCCGGTGACAGTAACTCGGCCTTTAACCAAGAATCAAAAGTCTCACCCTCTCCAAAAATTTTATATTAAAAAAATTCCATTGTTCTGCTGGGAAGTTTCTTTGCACTGAAAACTTTCACAAATCAGCTGACGTCACTTAGCAACCGGGACCATAAATGACTGGACTACTTACTGAGTGATATGAAAGACGCGAATCAGAGTTAAAAGAACCCATTTTCCTTGACAGCAGTGCAAGAAACATTTAGTGAAAAAAATCATGATCTCAATTCTGAGCAAAAAAATCGAGATTCACATTTTTGCCAGAATCATGCAGCCCTAATGCACATCAATCTAACAATAGAAGTGGGCGGGACTTTCACTGGAGGAGAACTCAACTCATCCAATCACAGTCCACATATGACTTCTATCAGTGATCAACAGGAACTAGACTGATATCTGGAACCATTTACATGTTCTAAACCATCACCGTATGGACCATTAGAAGGAAAGGCAAAGTTGTAATGTTTTCAAAAGTTCGTCAAAATTCCAAAATCAAAATTTCTCAAAACTGGGAACAAACTTTGTAGACATTGTCCCGAAGAAGATACACATAAGATTTTTAAATGAATCCGACCAGAAGTTTCATCGGTAGAAGATGTTTGAAGAAACTGCTGATGAAGACAACCATGAAAACAATGAAGACAACAACAACAATGCCAAAAACAGCGCCTTCACAATAGCTCACAATGGCTTAAAAAAATCTAAATTTCTCAAAACTGAATAAACATTGTAGACAACATCCCAAGGAAGATGATTAAAAAAATCCGACCAGTAGTTTCGGAGAAGATTGATGAAATGTAGATATTGATGACCTAGAGTTTGACACTTCAAGGTCAAAGGTCATGGACCCAAATGAAAGTCCATATATGACTTCTATCAGTGATCGATAGGAACTATATCAATATCTGTAACCATTTACATGTTCAAAACCATCAAAATATGGACCATTAGAAGGAAAGGAACATTTCTGATATTTAGAAAAATTGGAAAAAAAATCCAAAAATCAAAATTTCTCAAAACTGTGAAAAACTTTGTGGACATTGTCCCAAGGAAGATACATATAAAATTAGAAATGGATCTGGCCAGTAGTTTCAGAGAAGATGTTTGAAAAAATTGCTAACAAAGACGACAATAATGACAACAATGGAGTAAATGCATCAGGTGGATTCGTTGGATGTTCCTGAATCCCTCATGGAAGATTCAGTTAATATTACATACATGTTTAGGCCAGACTGTCACTACCACTGGAAAACATGTTTTGTTGTGGGGAAAAACCTCCAGTTCTCATCATTACTATGCCACAATTGCACAGAAG
This sequence comes from Sphaeramia orbicularis, assembly GCF_902148855.1. NCBI lineage: Eukaryota > Metazoa > Chordata > Actinopteri > Kurtiformes > Apogonidae > Sphaeramia > Sphaeramia orbicularis. The sequence goes on from NC_043964.1 coordinate 6,409,204, forward strand.
ACCTTCACAATTATGCTTTTCTATGTATGTTTTCAATCAAACTCCCCAAATTTCCAACATTTATTTATGTACGTTCTAGTGCATGTTCTACTACCAGCCTTTGTATTGAGCCTAAGTTCATATGTTCTATAAGAAAAAGTGTCAGTCCAACCTTATTAAATCGCAGACCCCTGTTTCCTGTTGAACGCTTCAATGCTTCAACGAGTTGTTCAGACAAGTGTTGAAAAAAGAAGGGAAGATGAAGGCGAGACAGTTCCTCTGATTAGATGTTTCACAGCAGGTGGGAACATTTTTTGCATGTCAAAAAGTAGTTCGGAGCTTGTAAATCAGAAGTCGACCAAAATCCACCGAAGAACTGACCCAACTCTAAAACATTCGGATTAGATGCACATCCTACGGGTAAATGTAGTTATAAATAAAGTTCATATAGAGTGTATGAAAGCAGACTGCGGTGTGATATTAGACCACAAGACCCTCTGGAAACCAAACATACACTGTATGGACAAAAGTATGGGGACTCGTTCTCTGACTGTATATAACAATTTTCTACCACAACTAACCATCTACCTCATTGGAGAAGCCTAGCCGCGCACTTTGGCCTATATCTCAGTCGTACTTTGGCCTATATCTCGGCTGTACTTTCGCCTATATCTCGGCCATACGTTGCCCTATATCTCAGCTGTACTTTGGCCTATATCTCAGCCGTACTTCGACCTATATCTCAGCTGTACTTTGGCCTAAACCTCGGCTGTACTTTGGCCTATATCTTGGCTGTACTTTGGCCTATATCTCTGGTGCACTTTAGCCTATATCTCAGCCGTACATTGGCCTATATCTCAGCCATACTTTGGTCTATATTTCGACCAAACTTTGGCCTATATCTCAGTCGTACTTTGGCCTATATCTCAGCTGCACTTTGGCATATATCTCAGCCGTACTTTGACCTATATCTCAGCCGTACTTCGACCTATATCTCAGCTGTACTTTGGCTTCTATCTCAGCTGTACTTTGGCCTATCTCTCAGCCGCACTTTGGCCTATATCTCAGCCGCACTTTGGCCTGTATCTCAGCCGCACTTTGGCCTGTATCTCAGCCGCACTTTGGTCTGTATCTCAGCCGCACTTTGGCCTATATCTCAGTCGCACTTTGGCCTATATCTCAGCCGCACTTTGGCCTATATCTCAGCCGTACTTTGGCCTATATCTCAGCCATACTTTGGCCTATATCTCAGCCGTACTTTGGCCTATATCTCAGCTGCACTTTGGCCTATATCTCAGCCGTACTTCGACCTATATCTCAGCTGTACTTTGGCTTGTATCTCAGCTGTACTTTGGCCTATCTCTCAGCCGTACTTTGGCCTATCTCTCAGCTGTACTTTGGCCTATATCTCAGCCGTACTTTGGCCTATATCTCAGCCGCACTTTGGCCTATATCTCAGCCGCACTTTGGCCTATATCTCAGCCGCACTTTGGCCTGTATCTCAGCCACACTTTGGCCTATATCTCAGCCGTATTTTGGTCTATATCTCAGCCGTACTTTGGCCTATATCTCAGCTGTACTTTGGCCTGTATCTCAGCTGTACTTTGGCCTACTATTGCCGAAAACTAATCAAGTCAACTAGAGACCATGGCAAAGCATTAAGTTATGGTTTGATATCAATAATGCTTAAAATGTGACCGCTAGAGCACATACAAACAGACAGACATACGAACTGACCACTATGCCTGCCCTCTGGAAAGCAACCAATCAATGTTGAGAGAAATTCAGTCCAAACCATCTCTGAGGCATTTTGGAAACATTGATAAAAATTTAACCCAAACTAACCAATGCAATGATCTTTATCCCATAATATAAAACTATATTCTGACATTAGTCATTATTGTTTTGTATCCCAGACCCCTGTTAGAAAAGAAACACCTGAATTGTCGCCATACTTTCAGTGTACAGTTTATCATTATCATTAGTTTTTATTGCTATTTTCCTTTTTCTCCGATGAGAATAGTTTGAGGCCAGTTTAATAAATATCTCCGGTGTAACCATGGCGAACGCTCGCGGCCACAATCAATAAGGTCAGACAGTTGAATCTCCCAGCATGCTACAGGATGCCATGTGCGACAGAATGGCCCGTCGGTGTATTTCACTGTATTGACATGAATATTTACACATGTCGAGGGTGGGATCGATGCCTTCTGCTGCAGCTCGGTCCGTTGACGCCAGGTTCTGTTGAGGTGACTGCGCTCGGTGCATATTAACCACGTCATTCACCAGCTGGCCTCATGTCACACATTACTTTAACGGGGCAGAAGTCGGGGCTTAAAATAGCAGCCGCTCTTGTCAGAAAATCCAATCTAAAATTAAGCCCTGTTCAATCATACATAGGCCAAATTTCAAAGGACGGTGGCTGAATAATGGAACAAACGGAGATTTCCCCGTGCAGCCATTGTGTTTTACATGCTCTGAATAAAGCAGCCGCATGACTTTTAACAGCGTCTCTTATACTGAGGCTCTGGTGCAAGGATGTAAAACTCATTTTAGTTCAGGGGCCACGAACAGCTCAATCTGATCTGGGTCAGACCAGTACAATAATAGAATAATAACCTAGAAATACTGTCGACTCCAAATTTTTCTCTGTTTTACATTGAAAGAAGTTAAATCACATCATGAAAATGTTTACATCTACAAACAACCTGAGATTTACAAAGAAAAATCAGTGCAAGTTTAACAATATTATGTCTCAGTTTATCATTTACACATGTGCATTACCACTTACAGTAATTTTGAGACATTTGACAAACATGAACACAATTAGCATTTAAAAAAGTATGAATAAAATAAAGAACAAAAAAGCTTGTACAAAAATGAACAAGAACATTAAAAAACATGAATAGAATGAACAGAAATAAACAAAAAACAACAAAAAGGCAACAAATATGATCAAATTAAGCAATAAGAAAAAAATGAATAAAAACTTGAGTAACATTTACAAAATGATGTTAAAATTGCACTTACTTCTCTTAAGACATTTCAGGTTGTTAATGTTTGTTCATGTTATTCACATTTTTTGTGAAATGATAGTTTGTAAATGTCAACAATGTCATATGCAGTGTTTCTACTGGTAAGGTTTGCCGCCACACCAAACATTTCATTCCAAAAATATCATCACCGTCGCATTAGACTTATTATACATAAAATGTCCTGCCCCCTCAAATCAAAGTTTGTGAGGCTTCAGGACGTAGGGTAAAGGGAAATGAGTCTAAAGTTTCACTTCTGTGGGGGGCACGGACTGCACCGCCCCGTACCCCCATAGTATTATATGTAGGATGGAAACTGATGCACACGCACAATTACCGACCGAAACGCACATGCATGCCCCCCCCCCCAAGCCGAACTGTGCACATGCGCACCTCCCCTCTCATTACACACCCCCACATTAACAGATCAATTCCACAGGAAACACTGCATATAACTTTCCTTTTTTTACACTAAAACAGAGAGAATAATGTGTAGTTGTCAGTATTTATAGGTTATTATGATAGTGTTTTATTTCATTGATCTGATCCACTTCAGATCATATTGGTCTGAACGTCCTGAACTAAAAGGATTTTTTTAATATCTTCAGTCTTGATTCCATCCTTCCCTCCTTTCATCCATCCATCCTTTCCTCCTTGATTCTTTCCTTCCTTCTTTCCATCTATCCACCCTTCTTTCTTTCCTCAATTCCTTCCTTCCTTCCATCCATCCTTCCGTCTGTCCGTCCATCCATCCTTCCTTTCATTCATTCATCCATCCATCTGTAAAATATTTCTATAGGCAGCCGTTTGCCCAAGGGGATTTAACGCCCTATTCTCTGCTCTGAAAAAGGCCTTTTCCGAACCACAGAGGGTTGTATTATGTATTAAAATATGCTTGTATTCTATTGAAAACCCAGCCCTGGTGTCAGGATGTGAGTGGATCCAGATGATTCAACATAAATAAACATGAAACAGCGAAGGACAATGACAAGCACATGATTAAAGTGGCTGAAACAAAAGGCACGGTTACAGGGTTCATTGAATTCATTCACTGGACAATAAAGGCTTCATTGGTGTCAAAATGTCTGCATACTTTCGTTGTTTCACAAGGATTAAAAATACCAGGACATGGGAAATCAGGACATTATGGTTAAGGCTTAAAAACCAGAACTGAACGTATGCTTTACTGTAAAACAGGGGGGTCAAACATGTGGCCCCCACACAGTCTGATCCCTCACTGTAAAAACAAACCTTTAGAATCTACTCAATAAAAGAGAGGTAACAATTTGGACTCATTTTGGTTGAGTAGATATTTCCCTATATTTTCAGTAAAATGCAACTGAATTGAACCGCTATTACAAAAAAAAAGAAATTAGGTAAAATCCACCTCACGTATCCCAATAGATTACATAACTAGAAAAGCACTCAGAGAGCGCAGACCTCCACCAAGGCAGATCTGCCCCACCCCCACCCCCACCCCCCCGATCACCACCAAATTCAATCATTTGTTCCTTGTGCCAATATCAACATTTCCTGAAAATTGTTTGTTTTGTTTTATTTTACCTGCTAATGGGACTCGAGATGGAAATTAGCCGTATAGTTATAATCTCTCGTATTTACATGTAAACGTTCATTAATACAAATTGTCCTATTTTAAAAATCAATCAGTCAGTCAATTTGCATTTTCATTTTTGTACCTTTTAAAATGTATGCTACAAATTTGCTAAACACTTTAAGCAAACGCAGCTGTCGTTGACCAGTTTTATCTTTTATCCTGATGTGTGTGATGCGACATTTCAGAACTACTTGATGTTTCTTTGGTTGAATCAATGAGAAAAGGTGTCGGACGAGATGTGTTTCTGAAGTCAGGAAAGAGACGACATCAGCCCACAGATGTCGTCTCAGTTCTCTGCAGTTTTTTCATTGTAGCGGTGCGTTTACAGATATGGATTATGTGTCAGAAAACACACCGCTGGAGTCTGAAGGAACTTTTGTATCGTCTGTTCGTCAGGGTTACGCCCCCCTCCTCGCTCGATGACAGCAGTGTTTTGCGGTAAACACCTTAAAAAAAGAAAAAAGCAACACTGAGAGCACGGTAGGACGCGTCTGGAAGTCTGACAGCGACATCTGCCACGACGCCAATCTGCAGCCGACGACACTTCGAACTGTCAGGGGAGCAGATGGTTTATCAATTCAAAGAAAAAAGTAAGAAAAATCCAGAATCAGACGTCGGAAAGCAAACAAACAAAGCACGCCTTGGCCTTTCCTCTGCTCAGAAACGCATGAAAGGAATACGGTGCATACAGACATACATAGAAACAGCAGGATGGGACTTATCTGTGGGGAGGAAACCATGTGTAGAGTAGTGGGCAAATGTTTTATTCTCTTTCAGATTGATGCTGGAAATGCTGCAATTCAGGCCATCCGGAGAGACACCCTTTAGCTTTTCTTTTTTTTTTTTTTATGCTGCACAGAGTTAGAGCAGGGCATAATGGAGGAGCTATTGAACAATAAAATCCATATCGACATGGCTGGGGATTTTATAGGATAAAATAACAAGCCTCTTCAATGCAGAAACACACAAACGAGCACAACTTAACTGCTGAGCCGGTGTTTTACAGAGTCTGAAAGTGAGGTTGTAATTGTGCAGATCAGAGCCCAGGCCCAAAGACAAACAATGACGAGGCCGGATTTGTAAAGAGGATCTGGCTGTTCTGAATGGAAGCGCTACAGGAGACTTCGATACCGTCATTGTCCATTTTGCAGGGCGGTGGAATAGTCGCACCATTGGACGACCATTACCATCTGCATTCACTGCCCTTCCTTCACACGTTTTCGCAGATTTAGTCATTTTAATGTCTCCGCTCGCTTCCCTGTGTGAAAATGTTCGACCAAAAACTATTTCTACCTGGCATTATTTTGCAAAGACACTGCAACCGAAGATGGCGGATTCATTTTGTTCCTTCTTGTTTTAATTCGTAGTTATTCGTATTAAAAACCAAAGTCACCATAACTGTGGTATATTTCTAGAAAAATGAGAGAGAAAAGTATTGAACTGGTCAAACTAACAACCAGAACACATTTACAAAAACCAAAACCACCACAAAAACAACGACTCTGTGTGTACACAGACTGTACCAGTCACTGAATAAAGTATAAAGAACAAAATGGAGATAGACAGAACACAGGTACGCTCCCCTAGGTACTGGGAAACATAGGTACCAGGGAACATAGGTACTGGAGAAACATAGGTACCAGGAAACATAGGTACTAAAGAACATAGGTACTGGGAAATGTAGGTACCAGGGAACATAGGGACTAAAGAAAATAGGTACCGGGGAACATAGGTACCACAGAACATAGGTACCAGGGAACATAGGTACCACAGAACATAAGTACCAGGGAACATAGGTACCACAGAACATAGGTACGCTCCCCTAGGTACTGAGGATCATAGGTACCAGGGAGCATAGGTACACTCTTAGGTACTGAGTAGGGCTGCACAATTAATCGATTTTAAATCGAAATCGGATTTTTTAATTAGGACAATTTTTAAAAAAGGGAAATTGTGAAATCGATTTTGTCTTTCTCATGCCTCCTGCGGGCTACCATACATTTAAAAAAAAAATGATTTATTTAGTTCTCTTACTTGCTAAATTTTTCATTTACAAATGTAAGTTCTGTAACACAAAATCAAATATTATTTATTTTTTGAAAGATGTTGAACTTTATTTAAAGCTGTTAGATAAATATGGAAACAAAAAGGCTCTAAAAATCATCAGTATTTACTCTGATTTGGACATTGTATTGTAGTGTATTCCCCCTGGCAAACTTATGTTATTTTCTTATTGTGTGCATTGTTTGTATACTCTACTTCAATAAAAATTTAATGAAAAAAAAAAACTTCTGTAGGTTCATCACGTGATGCCATCACAGATTTGAGGTTAGAGCAGTGCCTTGCATTGTGTGCTGCTCACAAAAACGACATGCTGACTTCTGTTGTCTTTTGTAGTTTAACCCAAAAATCAAAATCAAAATCGAAAATCGAGTTTTTAGAGGGAAAAATTGGGATTTCATTTTTTGCCAAAATTGTGCAGCCCTAGTACTGGGGAACATAGGTATACTCTCCTAGGTACTGGGGAACATAGGTACACTCTTCTAGGTACCGGGGAACACAGGTACACTCCCCTAGGTACCGGGGAACATAGGTATACTCTCCTAGGTACTAGGGAACATAGGTACACTCTTCTAGGTACCGGGGAACATAGGTACCACTGAGCATAGGTACACTCCCCTTGGTACCAGGGAACATAGGTACTGGGGAACATAGGTACACTTTCCCAGGTACCAAGGAACATAGGTACACTCTCCTAGGTACCGGGGAACATATGTACACTCTCCTAGGTACCAGGGAACATAGGTACTGGGGAACATAGGTACACTGTCCTAGGTACTGGGGAACATAGGTACCACTGAGCATAGGTACACTCCCTTAGGTACCAGGGAACATAGGTACTGGGGAACATAGGTATACTTCCCTAGGTACCAGGGAACACAGGTACCTTCAGAACAAAGGTACACTCCCCTACGTATGGGGGAACAAAGGCACTGGGGAACATAGGTACACTCCCCTTGGTACTGGGGAACGTAGGTACACTCCCCTTGGTACCTTCAGAACACAGGTCCATAGGAACACTCCCAGCCCACTTCCACTCATCAGACAAGAACGTGTCCAAATCAACACCATCTTTTGACCCAAATCCCCATTTGAACAGTGTAAAACACCCAAATTCACTGTAGTCCTAAACGCACCACTGTGTAATGGCTGTTTAATGAGAAAGCTAAAGTGCTCAGCAGCAGCTCATAATAAACCAACTGCTTTACTGAGCCCGTGTCTCAGACTGATTCCACCAAACATTGGACTGGACTTGGAGCTGGAGGAGGACCAACATTTTACTTTCAGAACTGCATCACTGTCAGCAACTTAATTCAGCCATTTCCACTTATTAAACAACGCTGAAAGACATGACGCTCAGCCTTATGATTATTCACGATTATTACTCAAAATCCCCTCCGTTCACCGTTATTCAAATGACTCACTATTAATAAAATCTAAATGTCAGCTTTTATCTAAGATTGGGTTCTTTCTATTGGTGTAGAACACATTAGGGTAGAGGTCTGCATTGACTGATGGGGAAGGATGGAAGTGGGCGGGGCTTAGAGCAGCGGAGTGCAGTCGGTGAGGGAGACATGGAAGATTTTTATTACTTTTAGCAGCGTTTTAGCCAGGTTTTAGCAGTGAATTCCTGTCAATAATTGTATATAATAGTGATAGTGCTGTTTTAGAGTGTTCTATGAGTGTGTTTTGACGTGTTTTTATCAAATTATGTTTTAATCAAATTATTTTTTCATGTTTTTTTTTTCCCACTGTTTTTATCTGTTTGTATAGTTCACTGATAGTTGTATTTTATCTGTAAAAACTCTATAAATGTATGTATATTTCTATAAAAATGCAGATCTCTCCGGGGCATAGACAGATGCAGCGTCTGTATGTGAATCAGATGATGGATGTTTTCGTCTGTGAAATGAGAGGCTCTGTCTACAACTAGACACAAAGTGAACACAGACTATCAACAGGATCCAAATGACAAGAAAGAACCAAAAAGAAGAAGAAGAACATGGACACACAATGATCTAGAACAACTACAATGGATCAACACATGGAAAATAGAGGAAAGGTTATTTCTATAATCTCATAAAGTTTCATTAAGCACACAGTTGTTTCTCATAAGAAATATGATAAAATTCAAGTCAGATTTTTTTTTTTGCTATAACACACGGTTTAAGCATGTATTACATATAATAATGATAATTAATGGACAGATATTGACATTTAAGTTCTTCCTGAAAAAAGTGGCAAAAGAATTGGCCAAAAAATAATAATTTTCTGACACTTTTACTACAAAAAAACCATAAATAAATCTAGGCCTGTTGTAACAGTAGTCCTTAAAGGGTTAATAGGTTTATTTGATTGCGTCCAGCAGAGTGCTATTCACTGCTTGAAACAATGGAGCTGTATATTCTGTCAATGTGCAGCTTTTACCCAGTTTTATTTATTGGTATTATGTCAGTTTCCAATGGAAGTTTCACTGTTTTGAGAAGAAAGTGTTGAAGAGTGAAAGGAGAAAACTTCTAAATAAGTAAAGTTCTACAGAGGTTCAGTAGTTACAGGCTTTTATGACTGATCCTCAGTCCTGGGTCAGAATCTTAACACGTAACTTAACAGATAAATTCATTTCATTTGCCTTAATTTGCGGCTGAGTAATTAGTTTCCGATGTGAAGCTTCTCTCACAGCGAAGCAGATTTTCATGACAAATTGCGTTTTCCACAACCTGTCGAAACAAATATACAAAGACGTGACAGGACGAACCCCGAGCTTCGGATGTCATAGGTCGTATTTCACGTTTCAGCCCGTGGTTTTCTGAGCTCAGGAAGCTCGGAGTTTATCAGTCAGGTACTAACAAGCGTGGCCAAAGTCCTCTTTAAAGGTCAGCCATCCATTCAGACGTTTGGACTTTGTGAATAATTCATCTCCACTGTTATCCTTTGCAAATTGAAAGCGGGGAATCAATTCTGCACGCAAGGAACCACTGTCCATATTTACGGCCACTGCATCGTAGGACACATTTACTGTCTAATTAGAGGATAATCAACAAGCATAATGGATTTTACAAGGTGGACGGGTACAGTGCAGCGACAGGAAACCATTCTACTCATACTTTTACAATGCTGGAAAAGGATGAAGGACATGTGAACAGTGAAGATGACAGAGTCAAGCTGACTAGTTGATTCTGTCAAACGAATTATTCAAAAGAACAACTGAACTAATTGCTGCATTCCATAGGTAATTAATCATTAGTAATGTTTTGCATTTGTCATTTAAATTCTCTTATTAATGCACACATAAATCTGTTTGTCATTCCTGTTCTGCAGTTCGTCTTTTTAAAGCTATTTAGTGACATCAACTGGTGGAGATACAGATTACAACCACTGAATCCCCCTCCTCTCATGTTCCCCTATGGTGGGCATATATTCTGAGAAATATTTAATAAAGTAGTAGTTTACTTCTACTACTTAGGGATGTCTCGATCCGATGTAAAGATCGGTATTGGCTGCCAATCTGGCATTTTTTAGAAGATCGGATTGGATTTAATCACGAAATCGGGCCAATCCAGGCCCAGTTCTGGGGGGAGGGGGGGGCAATGCCCCCAGGTAGGGAAGAGGAAAATTTGACAGACATTTGACAGATAAACAGTACCACAGTGCTTCAGTTTCAGCTTCAGTTTGTCATGTCTTTTATGTAGGGATGTCCCGATCCAATTTACAGATGGGTATTGGCTGCCGATCTGGTTTTTTTAAGAAGTCTGGATCAGATTTAGAAACGAGATCGGACCGATCCGGACTTGGTTCTGGGGTGGGGGGTAAGCACATGTCCTACTCCCTCAAATTAAAGTTTCTGAAGGTAAGGATAAGAAAAATGAGCTGCAGTGGGAGGCTTAGAGGAAATAGTAAAGCGTCTATAACTTTCACTTTTACTTTAAGGTCTGGTAGTGATGCGCGAGTTGTGTTTTTTTCCACCCATGGGGCTTTTGTGGAGTTATTTGACCCGCCCTAACCTGGCCCGCAAATAAACGGACATTCTTTTGACCCACCCCAACCCGACTGGTGAGTAACCCACTGATCCGTGCATCATTAACGTACTGCGCAGAACGCACCCCCATGTAATCCCTGGATGGACCTGTCCATAGACGTGCTACAGCAGTGGTAAACAGACGGCCCGACGGACAAAACCGGCCCGCCAAAGGTTCTAATTTGTCCCACAGTATGAATTTGGAAAGTGCTAAAATGATCCTAAAGTTATTAAGGTGACATAGTTGTTTTAGTTCAGGTTCCACATTCAGCCCCACTGTGATCTACAGTAAAATAATAGAATAATAAGATAGAAATAATGATTCTAAATTTAAATCAAAATTTCATTGTAAAAAGCCGGTATCAGATTGGATTGGTATCGACAAGACTAATCCTAAAAAAAAAAAACAGATCGGATTGGAAGCAAAACTATCCAGACATCACTTGTAGTAGTATTAGTAGTCGTCGTTGCATCCCTAGTTTCTAAATGACTTAATAGGGAAAAGTGAAACACTTTGTGCTTAAGAGTAATATTCTGTATGAAGTATTTTGAGTACTAACACACATTATACTACAATAGTTCATGTACAAATACATCGCTGAATAATACAACATACTGGCTACCTCACCTGTGATTAAGTGACTAGTTCTTACTCCTACTTTTTTCTTTTTTTCCACTTATTTTAGACTTAGATTTTAGACTTCCAGGATAAAGGTGGTGCACGTGTGAAACAGCTGAAACAGTTGTGTTGGGTTTCATTTTAACGTAGAAGTGGTTTTTGTGTCTTATTGACAATGAGTCAAATACCACAACAAATGTGTACGCTATCAAAACTATTAAAAAAAATAAAAGAGAAATAAATGTAACAGAAGCTCAGCAGAGTCAAAGCAAAGACACATGCCTCGTCCTCCTCAGACAGACATAGAACACAACACAAGTCCAATATAGATACAATAACAAAAGTAATAAATCTATGACAGAGCATCCAGACTCACAGGGGTTGTAGATCCATGAAAAACCCAACAGCAGATATTTTCAGAGTCTGCACAGAGCAACAAACAGCTGTAGAAAAAACAAACACTATAGGAAAAACAACCACTTGTCAAACGTTTATAAAGCAGACACTGACAGATTGAGCAGAAATGAACATGTTGTAGGTTTGTGTGTGATTTAAACCAGTAATACGTAATATCTGTGTATGATTAAAACCAGTAATATGTAATATTTGTGTATGATTCAAACTAGTAATATGTAATATTTGAGTATGATTAAAACCAGTAGTATGTAATATTTCAGTATGATTAAAACCAGTAATATGTAATATTTGTGTATGATTTAAACCGGTAATATGTAATATTTCAGTATGATTAAAACCAGTAATATGTGATATTTGTGTTTGATTTAAACCAGTAAACCAGGTTTAACCCTAATGCATGACTCCCACAGGTTTACACTTGGTCATATTTCTCTGTCTGTTTTTCATGATGTAATCAACCTGTTCCTAAATACTTCATATCAGCAGATTCTGTTTCTGTCTCAATTAGTGCTTTCATTTAATTCCTCATTATAGCTAGGAATGTCTGTCGGTATCGGCTGCCAATCTGGCATTTTTTAGATGATTGGATCGGATTTAGTCATGAGATCAGGCCGATCCGGTGTGTGTGTGTGTGTGTGTGTGTGTGTGTGTGTATGTGTGAGGGGGGGCACAAGCGTCCTGCCTCTTTAAATTAATGTTTCCAAAGGTAGGGAAAAGCTGCACAACAGCGGTTTCACTTTCACTCCGCACTTAATTTTTGTATTTGCTGCTGTCAACTGTGTAATTACCTCACAGTGGAATCAATAGTATGATCTTATCTTAATTTATGAGCTTAATGCCAGCCTGATAACAACAAAACAACTGTAATTACGTCTCTAGATTAAGTCACTATACTGAAAATGATCAACCCAGACAACTCTTTAAAATACAAAGTGGACTAAAATTTACTAAAAATATTCAGGATGATAAATATGTGAATATGTTTGACCCTAAGTGAAAACACTGTTTTGGACATTTATATCTGTGTGTAACAAAAGCATAAACCCAACATAGCCTCTTAAGCCCAGTTGCAGCCACACTTCCATCTGTGTTACTATGGTAACGCTAGCTGACACTGATAAATAAAAGAAAGCAAAAATTGAGAGTATAGAGGGTGTGCACGTGACGTCACCGCTAACGGAAGTCACTGCGGTTACATCCACTGAGTGGCAGAAAGAGGGGGATGAGTAGCGGCTTTGGCTTGAATACTGCGAAAACTTTAGAACAATCTAAAAAATGAGGAAGAGCTGTTGTGTCACTGATTGCACAAATAGGTTTAAAAAGCACTCGGAGCTATCGTTTTAGTGGCGACCTAAAGCCAAAGACAGAAGAAGCTGATGGATCGCTGTAATTCGCAGAAATAACTGGAATCCAGGCAACGAAACCTGGATTTGTGATGGCCATTTCATGTCAGGTAACATTAATTTATGCTGTGTTCTTGCGTAAAATCATACCTTAAATTCCATATGGTTTTGGCTAACATTACTTCTTAGTAAAGCTCTTAATGTTAGCATCTGTCATTTAGTTCTAGATTTCATAACTGAAACATTTTTTTCTTCAGTTGTGTGATTCTGAACCTTGTGCTCTACATGATTTGTAAACTAGCTTAAACTGAGGCTAACCTAGTTTTCCAAATAAGGGGCTACTCTAGCACAAAGCTGTTGTAGCTGTGTTGTACCAAGTATTTGATGTTAACTATACTTAAATATCAAAAGTACAAGTAGCTCATCCACTCACTTGGGTCAATACTAAGGGTTAAACTCCAGTAAATCAGTAGTGAACTGTGAGCACTACTGCTGGGCCTTTACCTTCGAAATCACCGCCAAGAAAATACGTCTGCACTGACAGAAAACCTCAAAAACAATAGTATGCTGAATTAAAGCACTCACCAGCTGGAATCCTCTAATTAACGATGACGAGGATGTCAACAACTCTCTGGCTTTTGTATGCTTTCAGCCTTTGCATTATGTATTTTCCCAGCGTTGAACTCAGGTTCATATAAATGTCAGGATAAGTGATTTCCGTCCCTCATATCAATGTTCGTAGACCACTTGTTTGGTAGTTTGTATGGATCCATGTCGAGTCCAGTTGTCTTTAATTTCATGTAATATTCCACATTTTTCCCGGTCTCTCTGTAGGTACTGCTATGCTCCGCCATGTTGAGCCGGTTTGTTTTTGCCACTCAGTCTGACTTAGAGGGGCGTGGCCCAGGGGGGAAGTGACGTCTGTGCATTCCCTCCATACCCACTCCTCCAGGCTAAACTATACCACTGCATCTAACCAGTATCAACTTCTATGACAGTATCAATAACCCAGGCCTGTATGCAGCTCGGGTGCGGCCGCAAAAATCCTCTAAACAAACATGAATCAGAAAATCCAACTTACTGCAGTTAAAGCTCGGGTTTCAAACACATCCGGGGGGTGATATTTCAGCTCGCAGGCTCCTCCGGTCAATGTCCATCCAAACAGACAGGCGGCGTTAGCAGCTAGTGCTAACTGCTAACTCCTAGTCCCCAAAGTAGTTCTCTGTAGACAGTAGTGACGTCCTCTTCGGTGTAGCTCCACAGGAACACTTAACAACACCCACCACAACTACTTTGGACAAGAATTAGCATCTAAATTAACAATTTTTAAGTATAAACCTACACAAATAGATGCTAATGACGCTTGCTGTTTTTTAAGCTAACACCGCTCTGCCTTCTTCTGGTGGCCATCTTGGTTCCTCCCTCATTTCAGTCACAGCCAATTACAACAGGTACAGGCCACACGTACTGACCAATCAGAAAACAGAAGCATGTTACATAAGGAAGTACTGTTGTTTATTGTAGTGACATTATTTTTCTCTTTTATAATTTTCCAACAAATGTTATTTTAAGTTTGTAAAAGTATTATTTCCTCATTATAGCTGTTTTTCCACTGAAGCCAATTACTTGTAGCTTTTATTTACTACCTTATATTTGGATTCACTTTCTAAAAGCTTCACTGTTAAGCAAAAGAAAAAAAAAAAAAAAATCCTAATTTTGACAGCAGGGATATAGCAGCTTTCCCAGGCAAATTCAATAGTGTCTTTACAACATTCTGGGTTGATTTATGTGCACAGGTAGCTGGTCTTTTTTTCCAATGTAGGAGTTTTTCATTGTCAACATTTGTTCCCTCAACGCACAAAGTAATGCATTATATTGACTGTTTAAGACATTAGAAACTAAATAAAATACAAATAAATAAAATAAACTTAGAATTTGCAGATATAACCAGGCATTTCTTTAGCTGTGAATTAAAAAATATTAATGTTTTGCCATTTTAAAAGCACCCAATTCCTCCTGTCTACTTTTAATAGATGGAACTATTTATCAAGTTCACGTTTAGGTCCTGATTTCAAGAATCCCTCAGTATCTGGAGGAGGATGGGGTCTCAGATGTGGCTGTCAATGCCTTTATTGCGTTCATGTAAACATCATTTTCTTTGCATTATGTACAAATTGAAAAATCTACATATGAATGACACTCTTTTGGCAGGAGGTCAGAGTGAGACCAAGGTCCCCAAGTGTTCAGTTCTGAATGACAGAGGGTTTGTTTGTCATTGGAGTTCGTTAGTTTCACCACATGAATTCAACTCAAGTACCGAAACAAGTGAAAACTAAAAGACCCTCGAATGAAATGACAGTAAATAAGGTGTGAGGATACTCAGGATAAAACCTAGAATCTGTGCTGAAAAGCAAGGACTTCAGTTTATAGTGACAAAAAAGTGGAGACATAAGAGCCCAAAGGGAAAAACATGATTAAATGGTCTGAACATAAGTGTTTTTGGGAAATATAAATAGAGGGATCAGACTGAGGAGGAAGTGTGTATGAAGAGGATGAAGCGTGACCCCGTAAAACATATTCATACTGAGTTATTTAGTGAGTTAGTTTTTTTTTTTTTTTATAAAAATGAGAGTTGTAAAATCTAAGTACACTGTCTGTCCAATCTGAAAGATAAATTAAAGCAGCAATATGTCATATTTTTTACTTCCAAATATATATATATATATAGTAAATATTGTTCTTAAGTTGTTAAACACGGGGTCATTTGTTTCAAGATGGGGTCACGCAAAACAATGGATTAGCCGCTAGAAGAAGCATCATTCGTTTAAAACCAAGTTATGATCAGAAAACAACAAAGTTAAGACAACATTCATCATCATCTGTTCGTAATGTGACCATTATTTTTGCTCATCTTTGTCTCGTTCAGTGAGTTTTATCGGCATGAATAATCCTTGTACTGTTGAATCTGTATCTCTGTCTTAGACTGTCAGACAGTTTACATATTTGTGCGTTTAAGTGCTTGTTGTTTGGATTGTGGTCTGTTGTTCTGAAAATTGGTTTTCTTGTACTTTTAGCTAATGTTTTTCTGGTTACGCCGGTGTAAAGCATGTGTCGCGTGGCATTGCCATGGCAACACAGATGGAACTGCAGCCAGTGTGTAAGAAGCTACCTGAAGTAATATTTGTCTGATGACATTTATTAAAAATGCATGTTGTATATATAAGGTTGGTTGGTTGGTTGGTTGGTTGGTTAGCTGGTTGGTTAGCTGGTTGGTTAGTTAGCTGGTTGTTGGTTGGTTGGTTGGTTGGTTGGTTGGTTGGTCGGTGGGTCGGTTGCCTGGTTGGTTGGTTGGTTGATTGATTGATTTATTGTTCTGTTTTAAAATAATTAATATATGCACACATGTCATATTGAGTACACAGGGTGGATGTTTATTAAAGTTGCAGATGGGAACATTATCTCTGTTCTATCCTGTTTTCTATTCATATCTTACATTTCTTTGCTTCTTATGACCATGACACTGACCCATTTTCCTCACAGCAATCATTAAAATTCATTAAACTTTAATGTCATCTGCGTCTAATTTAAGCGACATATGACAAATCGTCTGCTGTTCTTTCCATATAGGCGTCTCCGCCACATCCTCCGACACGTATAAGAGTTTGAGGAAGTCTGTTCTGCTCCATAGCAACCGACCACCCCGGCTCAGCCAATCACGTCACTGCAATCAGTTTTTGGCCCGTGTGGGCGGCGGCGTTTCAAAGAGCCGGTCATCACAGAGGAAGGAGAAGGATAATGGCGAGGGAGCGTTGAGTCGCGGCCTTTGGTGAACGGAGCCCTGGTGTACAGACGCTCACTGCTCACCTTGGATCGTCCTTGGAAAACACAGTGTGCCCACGCCACAGCAGCTGCCGTTAGCCTCCGATGGAAATACACTCAGAAATACAGGACAAAGTGTTCACATATGTGTCATCAACAAGCTTTTAGAGTCAACATTAAACATCAAAACATTAACAGATACATACATGGTGTTTCCTGTTCATTATCAGAGAATCTCACATATTTAGATTAGATTAGATTAGATTAGATAGAACTTTTTTTAACCTTAATTTAGAAATGAAGGTTCCAGTAGCAGCACAAACACTGAATGTACACAAGTAAGACAAAAGAAAAGAAAATATTTATAAAAATGATTAACACAGTGGTATAAAGCAGGTTATTACACAGAAGAAAGAACAAGTAGAAATAAATAATAACGTTTTCCTCTGTTTTCCTGCTCTTTTCCATGTCTTTTCTTGGTCTTTTCCCGATATTTTCCTGGGTCTTTTCATCATTTTTTGTGGTCTTTTCCACATCTTTTGCCAGTCTTTTCCTGGTCTTTTTCTCATCTTTTCTTGATCTTTCCCCCATCTTTTCTTAGTCTTTTCCCCATCTTTTCCTGGTCTTTTTCTGGGCTGTTCCTGGTCTTTTCCCCATCTTTTCCCAGTATTTTCCTGGTCTTTTCCTGCCCCCCCACATCTTTTCTCAGTCTTTTCTTGCTTTTTTCTTGCTCTTTTCCTGCTCTTTTCCTGGTGCACACCTAATTGTCAGGAGGCCCGTTAGTCAGAAAATTAGTTTAGATTTAGTTGATGAATCTAACCCTAACCCTTTTCTGACTAATGGGCCTTCTGACAGTAGGATGCCTCCCCTTTTCCCAGTGTTTTCCTGGTCTTTTCCTGTTTTGTTCCAGTTTTTTTCCTGCTCTTTTCCTGGTCTTTTCCCAGTGTTTTCCTGGTCTTTTCCCAATCTTTTCCCAGTCTTTTCCTGGTCTTTTCCTGGTGTTCTCCTGGTCTTTTCCCAGTGTTTTTGTGGTCTTTTCCTGGTGTTTTCCTGGTCTTTTCCCAGGGTATTCCTTTTTTTCCCCAGTCTTTTCCTGCTCTTTTCCTGGTCTTTTTCTGGTCTTTTCCCAGTGTTTTCCTGGTCTTTTCCCGATCTGTTCCCGGTCTTTTCCTGGTCTTTTCCCGGTCTTTTCCCAGTGTTTTCCTGTTTTTTTTTTCCAGCCTTTTATTGGTCTTTTCCCAGTGTTTTCCTGGTCTTTTCCTGATCTTTTCCTGGTCTTTTTCTGGTCTTTTCCCAGTGTTTTCCTGGTCTTTTCCCGATCTGTTCCCAGTCTTTTCCCAGTGTTTTCCTGTTTTTTTCCCCAGCCTTTTATTGGTCTTTTCCCAGTGTTTTCCTGGTCTTTTCCTGGTCTTTTCCTGAGCTCAGCATCCTGCCATGGACTCATTTCCCAGGTCGTATCTGAGGGATCAGGAGCTTCTACAGATTTATGACTCTCTGGACTCACCGTGACCAATCTGATTCAGCAGATAATTGCTGAGTATGAGCTGTTATCAGGCGGACAACCAAGGTGAGTTGATTTATTACCCAGATCCTCGGGTTAACTTCATCGGCTGAGCGGTCGGTGCCGGGTGGAGAGGGAGGCGGAGGCTGAATGTGAATCATAGCTACGACCGAACCCACGGGATCCAGGAAATAAAAACCTGCTCAAGTCAAAGATACAGATATAAAATACTGTCGAAAAATAACACGTCTACACTCAAATGGCCTTTTATTATTTTTCTGCTTCTAACCCTCAAACGCCTAAAAAAAAAAAAAAAAAAAAAACGACATCTACAGAATGAAAGTGGTCAAGGTTTTTATAGTAACTGTTGTCATGGAGACCATGGAACCATTTACAAGACCATAAAAACCTGATAACTGTTAATAATCAGGTAATTAGAATTCACACAGTCCAGGTTGGACAATGACATCTGTGGACAGTATTATCCACAGTGTCCACAGGTTGGACATAACTATGGACAGTATTATCCACAGTGTCCACAGGTTGGACATAACTATGGACAGTATTATCCACAGTGTCCACAGGTTGGACATAACCGTGGACAGTATTATCCACAGTGTCCACAGGTTGGACATAACCGTGGACAGTATTATCCACAGTGTCCACAGGTTGGACATAACCGTGGACAGTATTATCCACAGTGTCCACAGGTTGGACATAACCGTGGACAGTATTATCCACAGTGTCCACAGGTTGGACATAACCGTGGACAGTATTATCCACAGTGTCCACAGGTTGGACATAACTATGGACAGTATTATGTACAGATAAACGTCCACCTTCAATAGTGGTCTTTTCTGACTTTTGTTACATGACAGTTTTCTTATTATAAAATAGAAACGACAAATCCATTCAGCCCATGTTTGTCCTTGAAAGACAGAAGGACAAAGTGGATTCCATGAATTCTACAGCGACAGGACAGACACATATGTTTCCAGGAAACACAGACTGAATGTTCCAATGTTCTGATCTGATGGCCGTTTATTCTTCAAGGTTCAAACACACTTTACACTGAACCTCAGAGTTCTATTTAACACAATTCAAAGCTGTAGAAATGTATAAAAATGGACAGAAAAGAATAACACAGGATGACTGAAATACAGAAAGTCATCTGTGAAGGCATTTTTATTTATTACAGATGAGCTCCGCAAATTCTGGAGTTCCACCACAAACACCTCGGACACATTTTGATGCTTATTTTGCTTTTTTTTTTTTTTTGTCTATTTTGCTCATTATGATTCTCATTTTCTTCATTTTATGCTTGTGTTGCTCTTTTTTTTGTCATTTTGATTCTTGTGTTGTCCATTTTGTTGTTTCTTATATACATTTTTTTTCTTTATTTTATGCTTATTTTGTGAATTTTGATGTTTATTTTGTGCATTTTGATACTTTTTAGCTTATTTCAAGGCTTGTGTTAATTTTAATTCATTTTGTTGCTTATTTTGTTTATTTTACGGATTTATTTTGCTCATGGTTGTTTATTTTGTCATGTATTTTGCTCATTATGTTTACTGAGTTCACTTTTTTATTTTCTTATATTCATTTTTGTTTGGATTTGATTTGATTTTGATGTTTATTTTGTTTATTCTCTTGTGTATATTGTTTTTTTTTTGTCTAGTTTGCTCATTTTGATGCTCATTTTCTTCATTTTATGTTTGTGTTGCTCTATTTTTTGGTCAATTTGATGCTTGTTTTGCCCATTTTGTTGTTTCTTATATTCATTTTTGCTTATTTTGATGCTTATTTTGTTTATTTTGTTGTGTATATTGTTAATTGTTTGTCTATTTTGCTCATTATGATGCTCATTTTCTTCATTTTATGCTTGCGTTGCTCTTTTTTTTGGTCATTTTGTTGCTTGTTTTTTCCATTTGTTGTTTCTTGTATTCATTTTTGTGAGTTATTATCAACCACAGATCCAGTTTGGACCAGATGCAGTAAACAGATGCATATCCCAGTGACATCCTGGTGTTTTTTTTCCTGACAGACGCGGTGCAGATCCATCTCAAACCAAGGTGTTGCACTGGTTGGACTGACCTGTAACAGAGCTGCATTATTCATGGAGAACATGTGGCTTTAACTTGGTGCAGCGTGGATTTATATCCTCCACTCTGGTCCACGCCGCATTCAGAGCATTAGCCAGAGCCCAGAGTCGCACAATTGAACGTTCCCACATAAATCATCCAGTGTTATGAGTAGAAACAGCTCGGGCAAAGTTGAGCAACTATGGTGAACGCTGAAGAAAATAAATCATTTATCAGCTGTAAGTGCACCACTGAGCCCCGCAGTGGAAACAGAGGAGGAGGGTCCGCCAGCGCTGTGTCACCGATTCCAAACACTGGTCCAGTCCATCTGCAGACGGAGATACGAGGAAACACTGGGACACGAGCTGGGACTGGAAGAAAGGGGATGAAGAAGAGTGGAAGGAAAGGAGAGAGGTGGAACCGAAATATAAGGAAAAGGATGGAGGAGATCAGAGAGATAACAGGAGATGCTGACGATATTATTATTATTATTATCATCAACATTATTATTATTATTATTATTATTATTATCATCATCATCATCATCATCATCATCATCATTATTATTATTATTATTATTATTATTATTATTATTATTATTATTATTATTATTATTATTATTATTATTATCATCATCATCATCATCATCATTATTATTATTATCATTATTATTATTACCTCTGTCAAGGTGGTTATTTTTTGCCAGCATTGGTTTGTTTGTCTGTCTGTCTGTTTGTGTGCAAGATAACTCAAAAAGTTATGGACGGATTTGGATGAAAATTTCAGGAAATGTTGATACTGGCACAAGGAACAAATGATTAAATTTTGGTGGTGATCAGGGGTGGGAGTGGGGTCGGGGGGCCGGGGGGCACGGGGGCCCACTGATCTACTTTGGCGGAGGTCTGCACTCTCCGAGTGCTTCTAGTTATAACAATAATAATAATAATAATAATAATAATAATAATAATAATAATAATAATAATAAATATTATTATTATTATTATTATATCATCCATCTACCCATCCATCTTAGACCATCCATCTATCCATCCATCCATCCATCCATCCATCCTGTAAACCATCCGTCCATGTTGTTCTTGTTTGTGTTCTAGTATATGTGCAGGTATTTACAGTTAGAGTTCTCGAAACAGAGTGGATGTTAAAACATTAAATGAATCACACCCATTTTGAAGGATGCAAATGTAAAAACGTATCAGGAGTGAAGGTGTTTTGGTGGAACATATGAACATGAGGAAGACTGATGTCATCTTCAAATGACTAAATATCTACAAACCCCAACAAATAAACTCAGAGACTGTACTGCGGAGAATCGAAGCTATGTAACAAGGTATAACATGAATATGTTGACTAAAGTTTTATGGTAGAAAGTTGAATGTATTTGATATAAAATGGTGACTGGCGGAAATCAAAGGGTTAAACAACTTTTCTGGCTTGAGAGGCGTCAGTTTTAAAGAAAGTGTAAATACAGATGCTAATTTATAAACTCTTATGTCGGTGGTCGGATATCAAATAAAGGATGGAAACTTTTCAGGACTCCTCTGGGAGCCAAAAGGTAAAAGAGCAACAATAGGTCAGTTTTTACACATAAATATGCAGTTCTGATATGAATATTTAATGATGAATAATATGAAATGCAGCTAAAATCAGCTCTTGTGAGAAATGTAAAGTGTCAAAGGTGCTTAAAAACCCACCATAGGGTATAAAAACAGAAACAGGATGGTGAAGAACTCCCTGACCTCCAGGGTTTCCTCCAAGATCTGACACTTGAACAAACCAGACCGTTGAAATAAAGGGACGGTTCTGGGCCTTGGACGGAAACGCACACATCTGCATTAGAATGTAATTATTCATTTGACTTTGGCAGCGTGAAGCGTCAGGTCACGTCCTCAGGAAGTCGAGTCTCAGGGAACGGGTCCAAGTCAAAAGTCACGTCCCTGAATGAAGCTGAGGCTTGAATCAGCACAAACTCCAACGTTCACTGAGGTTCTGTGGAGTTTGGTCGTCACTAACTGGGTCTCCATTAGAGTTTTCCGCAAAATATAATAATAATAATAATATTACATTGCACTTATAAAGCACTTTTTGGACACTCAAAGATGCTTCACTAACAAAACAAAACAAAACAAAACAAAACTAGAAGCACTCGGAGAGCGCAGACCTCCGCCAAGGCTGATCAGTGGCCCCCCCGTGGGCCCCCCCACGCCAAGGAGGTTATGTTTTTGCCAGGGTTTGTTTGTTTGTTTGTCTGTTTGTTTGTTTGTCTGTCCGTTAGTGTGCAACATAACTCAAAAAGTTATGGACAGATTTTGATGAAATTTTGTGGTCTGCGCCCCCCCCGTGGGCCCCCCCACCCCCGATCACCACCAAAATTTAATCATTTCTTCCTTATCCCATTTCCAACAAACCCTGAAAATTTCATCAAAATCTGTCCATAACTTTTTGAGTTATGTTGCACACTAACGGACAGACAAACAAACAGACAAACAAACAAACAAACAAACAAACCCTGGCAAAAACATAACCTCCTTGGCGGAGGTAACAAAAAACAAAGGAACAAAGGGGCTCAAGAAAATACAAGTTTATTGTATTTCTATAATTTCCACAAAGTCCGGTTTCTACTTGTAGGTGTTTCCATTGAAGAGTGTTTTCTTGTGATGCGTGATTCTAGTAAAGTCCCGCCCCACAACATGTTGTAATTCTGGTAAAATACTCTATAGTTCTCGTAAGACGCTGGTTTATGGAAGATGGATAATTAAACTGGAAGAACACCAGTCCATGTATTTATGGATCTGAGCTTCGTCCTCAGCTCCGACAAGTTTTATGAAAGTTTTTTTTTGTGAAGCTGACGAACTCAGAACCTCAGCTGTGCTGACGTCAGCGTCCTTGTCGTGTTATAAATTGTTGTCGATTGTGGCTTCATCCTTTTCAATTTTGTATCTCCAATAAAATCGGAGAATTTCATTTTCAGATTTTCCATCCCATCTGCCCCTGCAGGTCCTTCTTCTACTGATTTGCTGACACTGATGCAAACTGAACCTTCTGTAAAAATGAGCCAGAAACTATTTCACATTTATCTTACGACTGTGCCTCCTCTAACATGTGTTGGAAGGAACTGGAGGAAGTTATTTTTAAAGGGCTCATATTTGTCTAAACCCAGAGGTAACTCGGGCATCTTTGGAATTTTTTGTCGTGACGTGTATTGTGGGAAATGGAGGCTCACGATGCCGCTGCAGGCGGCTGCACAAACCTCCCTGCAGCGGCAGCGCGAGCCTCCGTTTCCAACAATGCACGACAAAAAATTCCAAAGATGCCCGAGTTACCTCCGAGTTCTGAATGTAAACACATGGTATTTGTTTATGGAGGATGTCACTTCAAAACTGTTCACCGTAACGCAAGAGATTCAGGTGAGTAATGGCAGGAAGACTTACAGATTCATGATACTGAGGATATGACTGAGGTTTGACAGATTTGATGAAAAATTGGTCACAAAAGTCTCCCGCACATTTAATGTTGTAAATGTCAATGTTGTTAATGTTGTTAATGTTGTAAATGTTGTAAATGCTAATGTTGTTAATGTTGTAAATGCTAATGTTGTAAATGTTGTAAATGTCAATGTTGTAAATGTTGTAAATGTTAATGTTGTTAATGTTGTAAATGTTGTAAATGTAAATGTTGTAAATGTTGTAAATGCTAATGTTGTTAATGTTGCAAATGTTAATGTTGTAAATGCTGTAAATGTTGAAAATGTAAATGTTGTAAATGTTAATGTTGTAAATGTTGTAAATGTTGCAAATATTGTAAATGTTAATGTTGTAAATGTTGTAAATGTAAATATTGTAAATGTCAGTGTTGTAAATGTTGTAAATGTTAATGTTGTTAACG
This sequence comes from Sphaeramia orbicularis, assembly GCF_902148855.1. NCBI lineage: Eukaryota > Metazoa > Chordata > Actinopteri > Kurtiformes > Apogonidae > Sphaeramia > Sphaeramia orbicularis. The sequence goes on from NC_043964.1 coordinate 6,433,589, forward strand.
TTGTAAATGTTAATGTTGTTAATGTTGTAAATGTTGTTAATGTTGTAAATGTTGTAAATGTTAATGTTGTAAATGTTGTTAATGTTGTAAATGTTAATGTTGTAAATGTTGTAAATGTTAATGTTGTAAATGTTGTAAATATTGTAAATGTTGATCTTGTAAATGTTGTAAATGTTAATGTTGTAAATGTTGTAAATGTTAATGTTGTAAATGTTGTAAATATTGTAAATGTTGATCTTGTAAATGTTGTAAATGTTAATGTTGTTAATGTTGTAAATGTTAATGTTGTAAATGTTGTAAATATTGTAAATGTTGATCTTGTAAATGTTGTAAATGTTAATGTTGTTAATGTTGTAAATGTCAGGTGTAGACAGTGGACAGTTGATCCACGTGCAGATGCTGCTGCAGGTGGATGTTAGACAGATGAGGGGACAGCGGGTGGAGGATGGCGGGTGGCGGACGGCGGGTGGAGGACTCTCCAGGACTGTCCTCCTGTCACAGTCGTACCCAGGCCTTCATTATCTGCTCTGCACTCTCAGTGCTCAGATGTAATGGGATTTCCAGAGTGAGGATGTGATCACAGCGCTGACAAACAGGAAGGAGGTCACGCATAATGAGGACGAGTCCTGTCCAAAAGACACAGCGACAACAGCCCAACACCTCAGGACAAAAAAAAATAACATACACAGAAAAAATACTGTCACACAAGGAAACTGAGATGGAATCACTGAACGGAACAGGAAATGAAAGAAGAAGAAGAAGAAGAAGAAGAAGAAGAAGGATGAAGAACTCGATACAGAATGAAGACGACAGAACCTGGAAACACAAACACAAATATCAGCTGATCTACAACAGATTTAACTACATCTGCATTAACTGATAAATGAGGTTTTCTCTACATTTATTTATTTATTTATTCATTCATTCATTCATTTGCACATCATGAAATGGCAAAAAAACAAACAAACAAAACAACAACATTCAAACAAATGACATCATTGTGCAGGAGAGGTTAGAAGCCAAAAAAGGCTCATATGAATACCTCCCCGGAAATGAACAATACACAAGAAAAAAAGAAAAAAAGAATTAAAAATACAATATAAGTGAATTAATAAACTAAAGTAAAAACAATAAAAATGCAAATCACATTACAAATCATCAAAGACAAATCAAATGATATATAGCCTTACATTTTTTCATGAATTAAAGTCAAGTCCTTTTCAGTTACTTTTTAAACAATGATAAAGAAGATATCGATTGAAGTTCAGGTCATAGATTATTTAACCTTTAATAAGTCATTTATCACCATTTATCGTAATATAATCCTCTGCAATTAACATTTTTAGCATTGGAAATGAAGAAAAGGGACTAAAAATGAACAAAAATGAGCAAATACTGACTAAAGTATCCAGTATTTTTTTTTTTTTTTAAATGCCAAAGAAAAAAAATGATATAAAATTATTGCTGTAAAAATCACTGAATGTGGTCTCTAGATTAAATAAAAACACAAACATCCAGGCACTGTTTGTGAAATATTTTGTAAATCAAACCGTTTCATTTCCATATCAGACGCTGTTAAATTTGCTCAGTGATATGAGTACAAGTGTGTCCAGTAAAGACCAGCACTGTTCCATTTTCTGACAGTGTGGACGTGGGTTCAGGGGTCCAGGATCAGGTCTAGGATCAGGTCCAGGATCAGGTCCAAGATCAGGTCCACATCCTCTGTCAGGGTCAGTGTTGACCTCCGTCCACCTCCGTCCACCTCTGTCCACCTCTGTCCACCTCCATCCACCTCTGTCCACCTCTGTCCTCCTCCCTCCACCTCTGTCCACCTCTGTCCACCTCTGTCCACCTCCCTCCACCTCCGTCCACCTCTGTCCACCTCCCTACACCTCTTTCCACCTCCGTCCACATCCCTCCACCTCTGTCCACCTCCATCCACCTCTGTCCACATCCCTCCACCTCCCTCCACCTCCGTCCACCTCCGTCCACCTCTGTCCACCTCCCTCCACCTCCGTCCACCTCTGTCCACCTCCCTACACCTCTTTCCACCTCTGTCCACATCCCTCCACCTCTGTCCACCTCCATCCACCTCTGTCCACATCCCTCCACCTCCCTCCACCTCCGTCCACCTCTGTCCTCCTCCCTCCACCTCTGTCCACATCCCTCCACCTCTGTCCACCTCCATCCACCTCTGTCCATATCCCTCCACCTCTGTCCACCTCCATCCACCTCTGTCCACATCCCTCCACCTCCGTCCACCTCTGTCCTCCTCCCTCCACCTCTGTCCACCTCTGTCCACCTCCGTCCACCTCCCTCCACCTCCGTCCACCTCTGTCCACCTCCCTACACCTCTTTCCACCTCCGTCCACCTCCCTCCACCTCCGTCCACCTCTGTCCACCTCCCTACACCTCTGTCCACCTCTGTCCACCTCCCTCCACCTCCGTCCACCTCCATCCACCTCTGTCCACCTCCCTCCACCTCCGTCCACCTCTGTCCACCTCTGTCCACCTCCCTCCACCTCCGTCCACCTCTGTCCACCTCCCTCCACCTCTGTCCACCTCTGTCCACCTCCATCCACCTCTGTCCACATCCCTCCACCTCCCTCCACCTCCGTCCACCTCCGTCCACCTCTGTCCTCCTCCCTCCACCTCTGTCCACCTCTGTCCACCTCCGTCCACCTCCCTCCACCTCCGTCCACCTCTGTCCACCTCCCTACACCTCTGTCCACCTCCCTCCACCTCCCTCCACCTCCGTCCACCTCTGTCCACCTCCATCCACCTCTGTCCACATCCCTCCACCTCTGTCCACCTCTGTCCACCTCCATCCACCTCTGTCCACATCCCTCCACCTCCGTCCACCTCTGTCCTCCTCCCTCCACCTCTGTCCACCTCCCTCCACCTCTGTCCACATCCCTCCACCTCTGTCCACCTCCTTCAACCTATGTCCATATTCCTCCACATCTGTACACCTCCATCCACCTTTGTCCACCTCCATCCACCTCTGTCCACATCCCTCCACCTCCCTCCACCTCCGTCCACCTCTGTCCTCCTCCCTCCACCTCTGTCCACCTCTGTCCACCTCCATCCACCTCCCTCCACCTCCGTCCACCTCTGTCCACCTCCCTACACCTCTTTCCACCTCCGTCCACCTCTGTCCACCTCCCTACACCTCTTTCCACCTCCGTCCACCTCCCTCCACCTCTGTCCACCTCCCTCCACCTCTGTCCACATCCCTCCACCTCTGTCCACCTCCATCCACCTCTGTCCACCTCCATCCACCTTTGTCCACCTCCATCCACCTCTGTCCACCTCCATCCACCTTTGTCCACCTCCATCCACCTCTGTCCACCTCCATCCACCTTTGTCCACCTCCATCCACCTCTGTCCACATCCCTCCACCTCTGTCCACCTCCGTCCACCTCCGTCCACCTCTGTTCACTCTGACCTTGTCTCTGGGGACTCTGGGTGTAAAGCGTCACATTAGTTCAGCTTTGGTTCCTTCGAGGACGTCTTATGAACTGGAAGGAAGTGAATCTGGAAACATGGGTAAGTTTGAGGACGAGTCGACAAATAAACCTCGATACGAAAAAAACTAATTCACCAAAGACCCTCAGACCCTGAACCTCATTTTTAAAAATTTCTACATACTTTATCAGCCCTCTGGTATCCGCCCATATGGGTCCTTTAATCACTTAAAGTGCATAATCTGCACCACTCTGTAGAAATGTCAAAAAAAAAAAAAAAAAATCATACAATTTGTTTTTAACTTTAAATTTTTTGTATTTCATCAAGTTGAACCATAAACAAAAATACCAAATACGGAATAACTGTCATATTTTTAACCCATTAAATGTCATGTTTGTACAGGGAAAAAAAAAACATTTTTGATGCAAAAAAAACCAAAACCAAAAACAACACAAAATGCTTTTTCAATATCCCATTGAAAAGTGTAAATGACTAAGGTCCCAATACTGTACCTTGTGGAACACCATAGATATTCATCTAAACTGTGATTCTGTTTTATTCTACATATAAATTGTGTTGTGTTCTTTTTTTATTTTTTCATCCTCACTTAAAATTACTTTGAAGTAAATTTCGATAAAAACAGATTGTCCAGTTTAGTTTACGGATCTGTGTCTAAAATGCTTCGACACACCTGAACAAACAGACTCAGGTGCAGAGTTTTATGATTGTGTTTGGAATTACGCATCATTAAGAGCAAAATATTTAGTGAATGAGTGTTTTAAGTGGACAGTTATGGACAGAAAAGCTGCACAAATGGGTTCTGTGTGGTTTCGTCCTCTTCTGCTTTTGATAACTCTATTAAATATTGATGATTGCGCCGGTATGAACCATTTCAGAAGTTAAAGTGTGGTTTCAGCTCAGATCAATGAAGTCAGAAGGTCTTGTGAGTTGTTTGAGGTGATGAGCAGAGGGAAAGCCGGCGTCTGATGGGGTCAACGAAATAACGAAAGCCCAGTTCCCATCACCCCGACCATCCCAGACCTGCTGAATATTCATTAAATCCTCCACAATAAGACCGAATTTAATCTGCCAATTTAATTATGGGGCCGGTGCAGAGGAAGGCGCTGGTCTAGATTCACTTTCCTCTGGAGATTCGCCCTCTATCCCCGACTCCCACAGCGAGGAACGAGACCGAAACGAAGGTAAGGAGCCACCGTTGGACGCCGAATGGACAGCATGTGGACAAAAGTCTGTGGACACACGTCTGTGGACACACGTCTGTGGACATGTTGGGTTCAGGTGTTTCTTTTCTAACAGGGGTCTGGGATCCAAAACAATAATGACTAATGTCAGAATAGAGTTTTTGGGTGGGATTATGGGTTGTTTTTTTGGTTGTTCTTTGGTTGTTTGTTGGTTGTTTTTGTGTGGATATTTGGGTGATTTTTTGGTTGTTTTTTTGGGTTGTTCTTAGTTAATCACGAAAGAGCATGAAAAATATTTCAGCAATTTAAAGACAGAATATTTAAAATCATAGTCACAGACAAAAAATACAATAAAAAAAAATCAATGTTGAGAAAAATGAAGTCAAAACTATCTCTGAGGCATTTTGGAAGCAAAGATAATTTCAAACAAACGAGGGATTGTTTTTGGTTTGTTTTTGAATTGTACATGGGTGATTTTTGGGTTGTTTTGGAATGGTTTTTGGGTGGTTTTGGAGTGGTTTTTGGTGGGTTTTATGTGATTTTTCTGTTTTTTGGGAGGTTCTTGGGTCATTTTTTGTGTTGTTTTTAGCTGATCACAAAAGGGCACGAAAAATATTTCTGAAATGTAAAGGCAGAACATTTAAAATCATCGTCACAGAAAAAAAATACAATAAAAAAAAACAAGTAATTGTTGAGAGAAATTCAGTCCAAACCATCTCTGAGTCATTTTGGAAGCAAAGATAACAATTTCAACCACATTAGGGGTTGTTTTTTGGCTTGTTTTTGAGTTGTTCTTGGGTGATTTTTGGGTTGTTTTGAAGTGTTTTCTGTGGTTTTTCTATAGATTTTGGGTGGTTTTTGGATCATTTTTGGGATGTTTTTTAGGGTGGTCTTTGGGTGATCACAAAAGAGCATGAAAAATATTTTTGAAATTTAGAGGTAGAACATTTAAAATCATAGTCACAGATAAAAACAAAAACAAAAACAAAAAAAAATCAGTGTTGAGAGAAATTAAGTCTAAACCATCTCTGACTCATTTTAGAAGCAAAAATAACAGTTGAACTCAAACTAACCAATGCAATGATATTTATCCCATAATATAAAACTATTTTCTGACATTAGTCATTATTGTTTTGGATCCCAGACCCCTGGTAGAAAAGAAACACCTGAATTCAACAGATCCACAGACTTTTGTCCATTTAGCGGATGAATAATGAGTGTCGGATGAATAGAGGAGGACTGGCGCTCTGGCCTGAGGTCCATTACTCCTGTTCATGGTCTATTATTCTGAGAAAACAACCAATATCTCCACGCCACAAATGAGGCCACAGAGAATCAGCCGGTTCTGGAGGACGGAGGCGATCTTCCTGAGCCGATGCAGTGTCGCTAATAGCTTCCAAATAGACTTTTCAGGCGCCGCTCTTTGGCTTCTTACTCTTTAATGTGGAGTGAATGATTGTACGATGCGAGGCGGAGGTGGCGGCTACAGCTCCAAGGGTGGTGGCGGCGGCGGGAACACAGCGACCCCTCAAATTCCATGATAAGTAAAACACGCAGCAGACAAATGACGGCACCCTGCTGCATTCTGAGAGATTAGAACGCAGTGTAGGAACTACAACAGGCGCCTGTTTGTGGGGAAGATGAAACTGTTGCACGAATAAGGACGGAAATAACAGACGTTTGTTAATACCAAGATCGCAGAGTACGGTCTTCGTAAGAACGATCTCAGAGAACGAACTTACAAAGAACGCAAGTCTATCTGAAGCTGAACTGGTACTTCAGAACTTTCCTCCCTGTCTCTGCTGTATTTACACCATCTGCTCCAGAACGTATTTACCTCAAATCACCACAGTGTCACTGATTTGATTTCAATACATCAGAATCAGAATCTCTTTACTGTCATCGTACAAGTACAACAAAACTGAGGTAGAACGCTCCAGTTTAGTGCAAGAAATTACAAGGCACAACAAATGACAGTGACAAGGCACACTTATTTACATGAGAAAAAATTAAAAATAGAAGTACAACTGGGAATTTTTGTAGGGAAAAAAAACAAATATATATATATATATATATATATATATATATGTATATATATATATATATATATATATATATATATATATATATATATATACACACAGTGGTGTGCAAAAATATTAGAACACTTGTCAAATCTTAATAAACTGGTGGTTTATTTTTTTTCCCCAGAGCCTGAATTTCACTTTTGTGCCATTGCAAAAGGTAAAGGCAAAGGTACTGCGAATATTTCACCTACAAATTTCTCAATAATCCAGTCCTTTTTTTTTTTTTTTCCACATTTTACTCTGATATTTAGTGTGCCCCCCCTCCCCCGGCAACAATCACAGCAGTGCATCTTTCTGTCATTGTGTTGATGTATTTTCTGAGAGTTTCAACCCCAGTGTCATTCCACGCTCTCAGAAGCTCATTCCACAGAGTTTCCTTAGAATTTCCTTAGACTTTCCTCAGAGTTTCCTTAGAGTTTCTTCAGAGTTTCCATAGTTTCTTTAGACTTTCCTAGAATTTCTTTAGACTGTCCTTAGACTTTCCTCAGAGTTTCCTCAGAGTTTCCTTAGAATTTCTTTACAGTTTCTTTAGAGTTTCCTTAGAGTTTTAACATATATAACCCCAGTGTGTCCATCCACTGTCACTGATCCAACTCCATGGGTTTTACTGGTGAATCAATGTTGTAGAAGATGATGGTGTTTCCACGGTAACTATGGAGCTTCTGAACATCCAAATATGGTCATATCTGATGACCATGAAAAGATGAAGAACTGTATTTTACACCAATTATTGACATGTATTGATAGAATTAATGGATCAGAAGTTATTAAACATTTTATATTGGTAGATGATTTTACTCCTTAGTGGTTGTTTGGGTCTTTATGGGTTAAGTCTCAATAAGTAAAATGATCTTTCAAGATAAATATTCCAAATTCAAGTCATTTTATTGACGTCAGGTGTTCTTTTTTTGCAGTGTAACATCTAACAGACATGTCTTTTAAACCATATGTGCTTTGTTTGTGATGATTGTGTTTCTTTGCAGAGCTGTCACCATGCAAAGTGTGAAAATACGCTTCGAGGTTGAAGTTTGATTTGGAGTCCGACAGGTTTTCCACAGACCTGTCGAGTCTGTATGAAGCCTGACACCACCAAGATGGACGCTGCGAAGACGCCATGACAGGCTTTTGTCAGTGTCTGAGAAAGAAAAAACAGACTAAACTTTCCCAAACATCCTTTTATTCAAACCCAGGTCCTGTAGAAAGACTTCCTGCTTTATGATAAACGACCTCAAACAGAATCTGTGTTTAGTTTGGACTCAGATGGTTTTGATTTCTGCCATTATTCGAACCAAACATTTATAACAAACTGCCCAAAGTAGGAGATGAACACTGGTGGAAAACAACAAAAAAAAAGAAAAAGTGCTTCACAGAGGTCTGGAGATAAAAAGACAAGCAGAAAAAAATACCTGGATTAAAAAGAAAACAGATAAAAACCCAAACAGTGAATAATAGGAGATAAAACAGCACAGTGTCTCTGATAAAAGGAAGTTTTCAGAAGTTTTATATAAAAGATAAATAAACACAGGGACGAGAATCTGTGGATCATTGGTTCTTTTCATATTCAACTGAGAATCCACAATCGGAAAACGAAAAAACGACTAATCATTTCATTATTCATGTACAAATCAAAAGTACAAAAAAAAAAGTTGTTTTTCATTCTTTCGACTGAACGCACAAATCAAAAACTGGAAATAATTAAAAGGACCAAATGTGGGGTTTCATGTTGACATTTTTGTATCTGATTTGGTCTGACCCAGAAGTTACTGACTTCTACGTGTGTTACACGAAGTGTCGACAAAGTTTGTTTGGTTTTGAGAAATTTAGATTTTTGAATTTTTGACAGATTTCTTGAAATATTCTAACTGTTCTTTTCCTTCTGCTGGTCCATATGTTGATGGTTTAGAACATGTAAATGGTTCCAGATGTCAGTCTAGCTCCTGTTGAGCACTGGAGGTGATGGAGGAGAGGAAGGAGGTGAAGGAGAGGAAGGAGGTGAAGGAGATGAAGGAGGTGGAGGAGATGATGGAGATGAAGGAGATGAAGGAGGTGGAGGAGTTGGTAGAGGTGGAAGTGACAGAGGTGATGGAAGTGATGGAGAGGATGGAGGAGGTGGAGGTGATGGAGGAGGTGGAGGAGGTGGAGGTGATGGAGGAGATGGAGGTGATGGAGGTGACAGAGGTGATGGAGGTGAAGGAGGTGAAGGAGGCAATGGAGGAGGTGTAGGAGGAGGTGATGAAGTTGATGGAGGTGGTGGAGGAGGTGGAGGTGAAGAAGGTGATGGAGGCGGTGGAAGAGGTGGAGGAGAGGTGGAGGAGCAGGGGATGGAGGCAGTGGAGGTGATGAAGATGATGGAGGTGGAGGCCAACTGTGGGTGGTGCTGGACCTTCACCTGTGTTCTTCGTATCTTCTTCATCGTCCTCGGTGAGCGTTGAGTCGTGACCTTTTCCGTCATCGTCCGACATCTGAATCGACTCCGTTCTTCATCGTAAAGTGGAGGAGGAACACTCCTGCAGGTGGAGTTTCCTCTGCTCCTTCTCAGACCTGCTCGAATCATCTCATCCTTTTTCATTCTTCTGTGTTTACGCTGCTGGACCCAAACCTCCTCCTCCACCTTCTGCAATATTCACCATCCAATATTTGGACTTGGTGTGTTTTCTACGTAATAAACAGATTAGCTTTCATTTTCCCTCCGAGACACAACAAGTGAAAATTCAGTTTAAAAACAATAAGTTGGTGAAGGAGGAGGAGGAGGAGGAGGAGGAGGAGGAGGAGCAGACGGCGGTGGTGGAGCTCTGCAGGGCGTCTTCATAATCCACTTTAATACCAGGAACCAACACCACGCTCACACATCACTGTTGGCTTTGGGTCTGAGTGTCGGAACGGCGAGAGTCGAGAAGAGTCGACGATCTGCAGAAGAACAGATACGACGAACCGGAAAAAAAAAAGATCTAAGAAAAGTCGGTTTTCCACTGGACATCTGCTCAAAACTTTACCGATATTTACTAAATGTCCACAAAACAAAAAGTGCGTAATATCAGTTTTTCCATTAAATCACAAATGCGATGATGTGTTTATTTATTATCGCGAGATGACAGGGAAAGTCGTACCATAAACACGTCAATGAACGTAAATATGGTGTTGATTTGCAGATATATTCGTTATTATTATTATATATTACTCATATTACCTTAATGACACCCCAGTATACTGGGCGACAAACTCATGGGGTCCAGCATTTAGATAAAATAAACCTCAATGTTATTTGGAGTTTTAATGAACGTTTACATGATCAGTGAATTAAAGAAATACAGGATTTACACTGAAATACACACAAAATAAAGACGATAATGTTGCAATAAATGGTGATAAATCGGCAGAAGAGGATTAGGGCCACTGAGTGGTCTAGGTCAGATTTAGGACCACATATGAAAGTGGTCCGGGTCAGATTGAGGACCACATATGAAAGTGGTCCGGGTCAGATTGAGGACCACATATGAAAGTGGTCCGGGTCAGATTTATTGCAAATATTTGAAATAAATAAACAAACAAGGTTGGAAAAACACTGCTTTAATGGATCGGATCCAGGTCACATATGGGTGAAAAAATTGGATTTGGGCCACTTTTTTGTATGTATGTATTTATTTATTTATTCATTTTTTTCTAAATTTATTTATTCATTCCAATCTAAATGATTGGAAAGCAGCAGGATGAAGAAAACTACATTTACCTACAGTCTGAGCGGAGCTGCAGATTCGTTTGCAGAAGTGTCGTTTTCTGGTGTAATGCTGCGTTCCAGTCCACCCATAACTCCTGTTCTTCCAACCTTCTACCAGTGAGAATGCGCTGGAATGTCAGTCAAACCTGCGACTTCCCACCCGAGAACTCGTACTAGATCCACGTTCTCCCAGTTCTGACGTCATGTAGCAATGGCGCCCCCCCACGGATGTGGTGTTTATGCAGATTATTTATTAAAACAAGGTATTGTTCTGACATTATTTATCTGCAAATGTTCTGTATAATCAGCAGCTGCTCTAGCGTTAGCTAGTTTTCAGTCCAATGAGTGCAAGAATAAATTAAAACCAAATATGAATCCAAATATACAAATAACAGAACAGTAAAGGTAGAACAGCTTCTGTTGCCTTATGTGCTGTTTTTACTCCTCTGTTTCCCTCAGATAAGAGGAAACACTTTTGGAAATGACTATAAATGAACATAACATACGGTCCACCATGCTGGTTTGTTTACATCTAGCTCCCACAATTCCTTGCGCTCAGGCAGTTTGGCGTGACTCGCCTGGAACGCTACAAAGTCGTTAGTTGTGGTTTGAAGTCGTGACTTACGGGCTCAAAAATGGCCTGGAACGCAGCATTAGACGTAGATCTAAGTGTAAATATGCGTCCTTTTTATTTGTGAGCAGCAGGAGTGTGTGTTCCTGACCCCCCCACCCCCACCCCCGGCCGTCGATGCCGTCCTTAATAAAGCTCCGTTTCCTCTCAGTCTGTGCCCGGTGACAGTTTCCAATGCTGTGACATTTATATCCAAATGGTAATTGATTCAGAAGAAGCCGTTAGTATGCAGCCCCAATTTAACAGCTCTGTTCTTGGGGGGGCTGGGGGGGGGTCTGGAAACACTCGCTTGTTGTTGTTTCCAGGTTTTCTTTTCTTTTTTTTTCATGTTTCCAGGGTTTTCTCCGGCCCACCCTACACAGATTGGAGGTCGACAGAACAGACCAGGCTTGTTTTCCACATTTCAGCGTCTGGGCCCGAGTGGACGCACGCCGCTATTGATTGGCCGCCGTCGCTGACAGAATGGACTGTCGGGCTGCAGGCCGTGTTTACCGGTGCGTCGTACCTGCAGAGTCGACAACAACAACAGCAGCAGCAGTAACAGTAACAGCACGGACTGACAAGCAGCGGTAATCCTCCCCAGATACCGTCAGGCCCCCTGAACACAAATAATAGCATCGCATCCGGAATCCAAGAGCCGCCGAAGCGCCGCCGGTGTCACTCCTGATTAGCAGGCGTCAGCTTCCAGGCCACGGACAGTTACAATTATGACACGGTTAACGAGAACAAATGAAGCCGTGATTGACCGCGTAATGTGACCTCTACAGCGGTGGAGGAGGTGGAGGAGGTGCTAGGGCTGGGACTGGACGACCAGGTCCAGTAGATCAGATGTTTGGGATGGTTCTGGTCTGTTTGGTTCCATGACGTTAAAGGAGTCAAATCTGTGGAACACTGGTTCTTTTCATATTCAACTGAGAATTCACAATCGAAAAATGAAAAAATAACTTGTTATTATATTATTCTATTCTATTCTATTCTGTTCAATTCTATTCAATTTTGTTCTATTCTATTCTATTCTATTCTATTCTATTCTATTCTATTCTATTCTATTCTATTCTATCCATAAGTCGATAATAGAACCATCGTTCATCTTTTTGTTCTTTTTCCTCCAACAGCTGCTGACATGGATGAACGTCTTCACTTATCATGACAGAAAAAAAAACAACAACATGAAAAACCCAGAACAGAATCAGAACGACTGGAGCCTGAGGACGATTCCATCCGTTAAAACAACTGACAAAACACGACAACAACCGACCTGCGTTCAGTCTGAAGGGGGTTAGAGCAGAGGTGAACTGTGTTCAGTGCCACAGTCAGAGCTAAACCAGACAAATGCACTGAGGTGGGCACGTTAAAGACTCTAATCTACTGCCCCCACCCCCCACCCCCCAGATCATTAGTATCCCACCACTGACAACAGGAAGTCCCATCCACCCTCGGCTTCATCCATTATAATGCGTTTCCTCCGACTCATGCAATGAACATTAAAAAGACACTTAAAAAAAAAAAAACTTTATTGATAATTAACAAGTACAAAAAATGCGACATTTAACAGAAATATTCATCACATATAAATTCATTTTCGATACAAACAATAAGCAGGTAAACGGAACGATACAAAAAACTGAAGTTATCAAGTATTAACAAAAAATAAAATATAAAACAGCTCGAGGGTACGTTCACATTTATGATTTTTTTTTGCTAAAGCTAATGTTTTATAATATAATTTTAATTATTTAACCCAGATATTGATGCTACGGAGGATGTGCAGAACTGAGCCTTATCATCCAATCAAACCCAATTTCATTTATGTCACGACACATCATACGAAAACTTATCTCATGACACTTTACATATAGAGCTGGAATAAACCAGACTCTAGGTCAATGACAAAAAAAAGACATAATTTAACCCTTTCATGAGAACCTCAGTCATCATTTTTTCATGAGTGTTTCTATTCCTTCTTAGGCATGAAAAAAAAACAATATGATTGATTTTTTTTTTTTCCCACGTAGCTACAAAAATGTCCACTTTACACCACACATTAAATTTTTGAAGGAAAGAGACGTATTTAAAACCCAACATCAGATATGAAAACAATGAAATTAAAACATTTTTAATGCTGCTAATCTGATGGTTTCTCACATTTTAACATATTCTAATACTAGTTATTACTCACTTCATGGAGATAATATGCAAAAAACCTTTTTGTTAAAAAAAAAAAAAAGTTAATTACAGTCTAACAATTAACAACTGATTTACACTGGAACATGTTAGTGCAAAATATCAAGAACAGCAAAGGTACAGTACTGGTCTGAATGTCAGTGTCTGGGATGGTGCATAAGCGTCCGCTGTGTTGGCTGATATGGAACTAAAACAACACAATCCATGAATAAACAAGACTGGAGAATAACGGTCCACTGTAATGACCACTATGCATGAAAGGGTTCACAAAAATAGTGTTGTACTTTTATGACTTTAAAGTCATAATATTTTGAACACAAATTTGCAATTGTGCGATAAAAAGTCATATTTTATAAATCATAAGCCTTAGCCCTTGTTGATGACAGAGTTTCCAGTTACAGCGAACGCAACAAGTGAAGCGGAAACTTCCACTTCTGTTGGAGCGGAAGACTAATGCTAATGTGCTGATGGTGGGCGGGGCTAATAGGCTCAGTATTTAAACCCCAAATGAAAGTAGAACCTCACAAAATGTTCCAAGTTCTACATTATGAGACCAGCGGGTACGACTGTATTTTGGTAAATTATGATATTTTTCCAGATTGTTTTTAAATTACAATGTTATTCTTGAAATATGACAACTTTAATCTCATAAAAGTCCAACATTATTATAGTTTAACAATGAGTTTATACCCATAATATTATAGCTTTATTCTTGAAATATTATGCAACTTTGTTCTCGTAAAATTATGAGTCTTTTTATATTCAACTTAATGGTTTTATCTCAATATTTTATGACTTTATTCTTGCAGTGACAAGTGTTTTTATTTTCTTGTGTGGACGTCGTACATTTAGAAAATATAAAATATTGAGATGAAACCCATCATTTTATGAGAATAATGTCGTAATTTAAAAACAAGTGGAAAATATCATAATTTACCAGAATAAAGTCGTACCCACTCGTTGCATAATGAAGAACTTGGAACATTTTGTGAGATTCTACTTTCATTTGGGGTTCAAATACTGAGCCTATTAGCCCCGCCCACCATCACTTTGCTTGTTATGTTTGCTGTAACTGGAAATTCTGTCAACAAGAATAAAATCGTAGTATTAAAAAAACCTCATAATTTAGCAAAAATAATGTTGTACATTTATGAGATTAAAGTCGTAATATTTTGAAAATAAATTCACAATGGGCACTATGGAACCAGTGAGTACGACTTTATTCTTGTAAATTATGACTTTTTTCCCACCATTTTTTAAATTACAATGTTATTCTCGAAATATGACGACTTTAATCTCATAAAAGTATGATGTTATTTTTATTAAATTATGATTTTTTTTTTTAACTATGACTTTATTCCAAAATATTATGGCTTTATTGTTGAAATACTACTGATTTATTCTTGTAAAATTATGACTCTTTTTATATTCGACTTATGAGTTTTATCTCAATATTTTATGACTTTATTCTTGTAAAGACAAGTGTTTTTATTTTCTTTTGTAAACGTCGTATATTTAGAAAAAAACTGAAATTAATTCAATATTAAAGTGGAAAATGAGGGAAAGGAAAAAGTCAAAAGTCAGTCAGCAGAGTCAGTTTGAGTTTCAGTCACATGTTGAAAACAGGAAGTAGAAGATGTTTACGTTTGGCTTGTTCTGTTTTACTATTTTACACGAAAAGACGTTAAAGGATTCAATAATATATGAAACAGAACCCTCTGGGTTTCTGCAGGAAAATGAAGTTTTATCAGACGGTTTTCCTGAAGTGGGATCAGACAGTGAGTGGATGGTTCATCTCCTCTGACATGTTTCGACTGCCTGGCTCATTAACCGAGGCAGCAGAGCGGACCCGTCAACCTTTGGGTCGGGGTCAAAGGACGATGATTTCCAGAAGTCCGAAGACATTTGGGCTGGTGTCCAATCAACATGAAGATCCTGATCGGAGACATTAGCTACCGAGTCCAACTGGAACATTTTTCATGACGTAAACGGATGTTTGACCTCCATGTCGTGGTTGTTTTCTGTATAAATGCGACTCATCTCCAAACCTCTGCGTCATGGTGGTTGTTTTTCGTATAAATCCGACTCATCTCCACATTTCTGCATCGTCATGTTTTTTTTTTTTGTGTAAATCCGACTCATCTCCAGACCTCTGAGTCATCGTGGTTTTTCGTATAAATGCAAGTCATCTCCAGATTTTTGCATTGTTGTGGTTGTTTTAGTATAAATCCGACTCATCTCCAGACCTCTGCATCATGGTGGTGTTTGTTTTTTATATAAATCTGACTCATCGCTGGACTTCTGCGTCGTGGTGGTGGTAGCTTTTCGTATAAATCAGACTCATCTGCAGACCTCTGCATCATCGTTGTGGTTGTTTTTTTTTTGCATAAATCCAACTCATCTCCAGACCTCTGCGTTGTCGTGGTTGTTTTTCGCATAAATCCGACTCATTTCCAGACCTTTTTTGGTGTCGTTCATTATTTGACTTTTCCGTGGATACATATGAACTCTTTATTCTCCGCTGCCCCCACCACCACCCCCCCACCACCACCCCCCCGCCGTCACCTGTCTGCGTTTTGCTGAGGTTAGCGCCGCCACTCCAAGCCGTTTAACGCTAATGGACGATCGCTCTTCCCTTTGTGCTCGACGCACCGTCAGATACGACGTTTTGACTGACGGGCAAACGGCACCAATTTGCCAACGCCATCTTCCGGAGCATCCACCGTGGAAGGACATTCATCAAAAGCTCAGCGTCTCTTTGTCGTTTCATCTGCTCAGACGCTGCAGAGGTGAGGTCATGTGACCGACATGAACGGCTCCACCACCCATGAGCCACTGGGGCAGGAAGGAGGTGTGTCTGGAACATGTGGTTTAATGAGTCCAGTTACAGGCAGTTCATTAAAGGAGGGATATTTAGGTTTTTCTTTTAATGGAATTCTTCGTTTCCAAACATTTCCCCATGAAAATCTCAATAAATACATGTTATTTTTTGTTTTTACAAATTATTATAACATGCAGTACATTGTAAACGACGGCAGGATTTTCAAAGTTCTAAGTTCTCTGGGAAAATTGGCAAAAGGACTCACAGCATATTTTCTGACCTCACACAAAAATGACCCAAAGAGATGTATTTATTGTCTATTATAATAAATAAATAATAAAATAATATAATATATGATATATAATATAATATAATACAATATAATATAAAAAAATGACCAAAGAAATCGAGAAACATGAACAAAATGAACACAAATAAACAAAAAAATTGACAAAAAGTCAACAAACATAACAAAATTAAGCAATAACAATAACAAAACAAGCACAAAAATGAACACAAACTTGAATAACGTTCACAAAATGATGTTAAAATAAGACGTTCTTCTCTAAAGCAGTGATATCTTGCTTTTTTAAAAAAAAAAATGTTATTCTTCATTTTCCAACATTTCCCTGTGGTCTTCATAAACTGTAAATGCTCTGCTTGGGTCTGAATTGTTCATGAACTCTTTAAAAGCTGACGTGTCATTGCTGACACACCCTGTGCATGTGCAGTTTTAAAGGCTGTAACTTTAACTGTTTGTGCAAATGGAAAAATTCCAACTGTTTCTGAAACCTGAGAAGTTGTGCTTTATAGGGTTTTTTGGGTCATTATGATAATTTTACTCACGACTGTAATAGAAACTGTTTTAGCAATTTTATTATTATAACATGTGAGGAATGATTTTTTTTTTTTTTTGATCTTGCTCTGGATAAGGTACGCGAATAAGAACAGACTTGACAAGTTTTGGGAAATACGGACCCTTTTCTATAATTTTCTTGGAAATAATAATAATACACCTGCTGATGGTTGGATGGACGACATGAAGTGATATTCTTATTTATCCCTATAAGGCCAAACGTATCAGATTTGATACATTAGTTCCATCTTATGACCTAAATGTTTCTGTTTTGACATGTTTTTACTCTAATGTCAGTTATTCTTCTCACTGTTATAAACTACTGACACTTTTACACCCTCTGATATAAAATCATTGTATATCAGGACATTTTCTGTGTTTATCTTAAAGGTTAAACATGTTATAAAAGCCACAAATCTTTGCAAAAATTAAAAATGTAAGTGTTGAAGTGGTTCAACAGCAGCGCTAAGAAAATCTTCAACATTAACCCCATTTTATGCAAGAACATCAGGTTCAGATGCACAAAAAAAGCCTGATTTTGGTAAATAAACTTATCAAAGTGCCATATTTTAATGCTCAAAACTATAAAATATTCAGTAATTTTCTGGATTTTAACCCTTTAAACGCCAGTTTGAATACATAACGC
Organism: Sphaeramia orbicularis; assembly: GCF_902148855.1. Lineage (NCBI taxonomy): Eukaryota > Metazoa > Chordata > Actinopteri > Kurtiformes > Apogonidae > Sphaeramia > Sphaeramia orbicularis. The sequence continues at coordinate 6,451,199 of NC_043964.1, forward strand.
CACTTGTTTTATTAAAAAACAACTTCAAATATGAGGTGTTTTCTGTAAAATCCATGTTGGATGGATATTGTGTTGTTTTATTGATTATCAATAACATTCATTTCATCTTATTAGTGTTTATTATTCTGTTCGTTTCCACTTCATCCAGTTTTTTTAATCAGTCTGTGTTCATTAGATGTGTTCACATGCACCTGTCGGACCACTGCAGCTGAGGCTGATCAGGGGGCGGGGCTGGGGTGGGGGCGTGGCCTATATAAGGAAGTGATCACATACACCTGTTGGACCACTGCAGCTGAGGCTGATCAGGGGGCGGGGCTGGGGCTGGGGGCGGGGCCTATATAAGGAGGCTGACTCTGTTCAGTCTGGTTTGACCTCTGACGAGTCGACCACCAGAGGTTGGTTGGATTCATTTTCTTTTTCTTCTGTTTGTTTGATTTTTATTTTGGATCCAGTGACTTCATTTGATTTTTATTTCGTCCTTTTGTCAGATTTAACGTCACCGTGTTCGATCTCAGACACTTTGACCCAAAATTCAGTCAAATCTTCACTTTAACAACAGATAAAATGATGGTATTGTGTTTGTGGTTGGTTTAGTGGAAGGAGCGGAACGTCTGTGTTTTCTGATGATTCATGTCCAGACCCAATTTTTTCCTCAATATTTCTATATTTAGGGGTTTTTCTATTATTTAGGGTTGTTTTATTTTCTGAAACTGGAGAAAAAAAAAACACAAAACTACTAAAATTCTGTCTTTATCTCCATAATGACATATATTTTCCTCACATTTACTTTAATATTTCATGAAATATTTCATATAAAACTGACTTTTACAGACTTTTTGCCTGAAATATGGACTTTTTTTCATTTCATGAATTTACTTAATAAAACTAATACTGATTTCTTCTGTATTTTATGACATTTTCTCCCAAAATATCCAATTTTGAGGTTAGAAACAGTTCTTCTTTTTTTTTTTCTTTTCTGGTGTTTTCTCTAAAATTCGCAGCTGAATGAACGTATTTTCAGAAATTGGAGAAAAAAACCTCTTAAAATTCTGTCTTTATCTGCGCGTTGATGTATATTTTCCTCATATGTACTTTAATATTTCATTAAACATTAAACATCGAACTGACTCTTACAGACTTTTTGTCTAAAATATGTGGAATGTCTTTCATCAGAGGAATTTACTTAATAAAACTAATACTGATTTTCTCTATATTTTATGAAATTTTCTCCCAAAATCTGCCATTTTGAGGTTGGAAATCGCTCTTAATATTCATTTATTGTCTTTTTTCCTGCAGTTTTTTTCCTGAAATTTGCAACTGAATGAACTTGTTTTCTGAAGTGAAAAAAAAAAAAACGAAACACAAAAATCTTAAAATTCTGTCTTTTTGTCAAAATTTCTACATTTAATTGAATATTTCATGAAATATTAAACTTTTACAGACTTTTTGTCAAAAATATAGACTTTTTTTTTTCCGTCTCAGGAGTTTACTTAATTAAACTAATATTGAATTATTCATTGAATCTTAGATTTTATCTTAACTTTTAACCCAAATCTCACATTTTGATTCTGTCTTTATCTCAGTGTTTCTATATTTTTTCCTCATTTTCTTCAGAAGTGAAACTTTTAACTCACTTTTAGACTTTTTGTCTTAAATATGTGTGTGTTTTTTTTTTTAAAGTATCTGATAACTTTCCAGATTATTTTTACTTTATTTTCCACCTTCTAGACGATGAAAACCTCATCTTTTTCCCGCTTGAGGATGGAATCCTTCCCTTTAAATGATATTTTGACATTAAATATGATTCTTTCTGTGGTTTCATTACATAAGTTGTTCTGCTGTAACTCAACCAGACCCTAAAATTAACTCCAGTGTTTTATTAAACTCTGGTTTGGGCTGTTTTCAGGTCAGTGTTAAATGTTTCTATAATGGAATGGTCTGGAACCAGAGGACGGAACCTGGTGGAACGCTGACCTTGACCAAACAGACCTGGGTTGACTTTAAACCCATAAATCTGAGGCGTCACATGGACGAGCTCCGACAGGATGAGGAATAAATGAACCAATGAGGACGCAGCAAAGACGAAGGCCAAGTTCCTGAAAGTCAGTGTTGAAGTGAACCATCAGAGAAAAAACACCATTAAAGCCCAAACCAGGACAGAATCCACTGTAAAAACACATGCGCGTCCATGGTTTAAGGATTTGACAATAAATAGAACCACTTAAAACAAGACAACACATTTAATGATCCACTGAACGAAGAAAAACATCAACTTCTGACTTAAAACAGAAGAAAATATAAAGAAAATCAGTGTTAGTTTGACATAAAGACCGAATTTTAAGGATTTTGTGGAGTTTTTTTCCTGCTGTTTTCAGAAAACAAGTTTATTCATTTGCAAATTTCAGAGAAAACAGCAGGAAAAAGAAAATAAATGAATATAAAGAACTGTTTAAGTATCAATAAAATCTGAGATTAAATGAAAACAAAAAAATCAAACAATTAGTTTTATTAAGTAAACTCCTGAGATGGAAAAAAAATAATAAAAAAATAAATAAAAAACAACCCTCCATGTTTTAGGCAAAGTCTCAAAGTCAATTTGATATTTAATACTTTAAATATTTAGGTACATTTGAGGGAAAAAATACAGAAACTTTGACATAAAGACAGAATTTTAAGGGTTTTTTTTAGATTTAAGTTTTTTTTCTCTATTTTCTGAAAATTATGTTTTTAACATTGAGTTATTTTCATGTGTGTTTTACCAAAATGGAGCCAAATTTCAGAAAAAAATCCAAATATTTTTCCTCTAAACTATGAATAAAAAGTGAAACCTATTTATTTATTTTCCTTCAGATTCCAAACCTCCTCCTCTTCCCTCTGTTCATTTTCTTCCTAATCCTAAAGTAAACCACACACACACACACACACACACACACACACACACACACACACACACACACACAGCTGTGATTGGTGACTTGTGTGCGCGCTGATGCGTAAACGTCCACGAACTGCGCACTTATCTTTGTGTTTTTTCCACCTCCGCGAGTTATCGAGTGGAGCCCGGAGGCATATGACCACAACAAGGGGGGGGGGCATGGAGGTGTGTGTGGGGGGGGCGATTGATAATTAACTGAGGTACCTGAATGGGTCACGTGGGTAGGGAGAGAGAGAGAGAGAGAGAGAGAGAGAGAGAGAGAGAGAGAGAGAGAGAGAGAGAGAGAGAGAGAGAGAGAGGCGGACCGGGGGTGGGGGGGGCGCTGGGTCTGGGCTCGTGTCTTTCTGAGGCGCGTGGACTCGGTGGCGGAGGCTGAGACATCCCGGACACCAAACCCGGTAAGTCTCCACGCAGTCCCGGTCCCGGTCCTCGAATATGTGACATCTGCCACCGAATCTGGAGGAAAACAAAGTGACTGATGTCCGTGATTTTCATCCGAACTCAAAGGAAAGAAAGTTGGTTCCGGATCCACGCGCAGGTTTCTGGTTCCGAAGGCGGTGGGGTCTGGTTTGCTGTGATCTTTTATTGACATTAAACTCATTACTCAGTTGGATGCGGTTGGTTTTTCCGGTTCCATCCCAGACGCGCGTGGAGGACCCGGGCGCTGTCCGTGGTGCTGAAAAGGCGCATCGGTCCAGTTCGGTCCCACTGGTTCCACTGGTCCCAGTTTTTTTTTCCCACTGGATCCCTGACCGCGTTTCTGTCTCCGCAGTGACACCACGAGCCCCCGGTCCCTCCCGTCACACCGGACACCGACACCCGTGGCTGTAGATGTTGGACCAGAAAGTGGAGGACGCGTCCGGTGAGTGCGCACGGCCACGCGGACTAACCATGGACAAACCGACCGGAAGCTGCACTCGGTGAGGGATTCGGAGGAGCCGAACCACAGAGCGGACCCCCCAGCGCGTGCTCACACCATGGAGATCCTCCTGCACCTCCTGCTCGCGCTCGTGTCCCTGGACCTGAGCGCGTCCAACCCACCCAAGAAGGTCCGAACCGCCGCCACGCGCAGGACGCACAAGGGGAAGGAGGTGAACGGAAGCACCACGGCGGTGCCGGTGGCCGCGGCGGTACCGGGGAGGGTCACCCAGGTCCAGGCTCCGTCCGTGGGGGTCGTCCACCAGCACGACACGTGCCTGGGCTACTACGACGTGAGCGGACAGTTCGATAAGGAGTTCTCGTGCAACAACACCGACCACCGGTTCTGCTGCGGCAGCTGCTTCCTGCGCTTCTGCTGCGCGGACCGAGGGAAGCGGCTGGAGCAGAAGAGCTGCAACAACTACAACACCCCCGACTGGATCAAGACCCAGCCCCCGTCCCCGGCGCCCACCGGGGACACGTACGACCCGGCCCTGGACCAGACCAACACCACGGTCTACATCACCTGCGGGGTGGTGGCCCTGGTCATCGCCATCGGGATTTCTGCCAAAGTTGCCTACGACAAAGCCACCAAACCCCCCCAGGAAATGAACGTGCACAGGTAAGAGCCGCACCGGAAGTAGGGGAGGTCTGCGGGTGGGGACCAGGGTCTGCCAATGTGGACCAGGGTCTGTGGACCAGGGTCTGTGGACCAGGGTCTGCGGGTGGGGACCAGGGTCTGCTGATGTGAACCAGGGTCTGTGGATGTGGACCAGGGTCTGCAGAGGTGGACCAGGGTCTGCGGACCAGGGTTTGTGGATGTGGACCAGGGTCTGTGGACCAGGGTCTGGGTACTATAAGGTCTGTCGATGTAGACCAGGGTCTGAGGACCAGGGTCTGCGGATGTGGACCAGGGTCTGTGGATCCGGGTCTGGGCACTATAGGGTCTGTAGATCAGGGTCTTTGGACCAGGGTCTGCAGATGTAGGCAATGGTCTGTGGATGTGGACCAGGGTCTGCTGAGGTGGACCAGGGTCTGCTGACTAGGGTCTGCGGATATGGACCAGGGTCTGTGGACCAGGGTCTGCAGATGTAGGCAATGGTCTGTGGATGTGGACCAGGGTCTGCTGATGTGGACCAGGGTTTGGGTCCAGCTCAGTCTAGTCCAGTTCCACATTCAGACTAATAGGATCAGAACCGGGTCAGAACCACTAAAATCAGAACAGAAGAACTTAGAATAAGGTCGACTCCAAGTTTTTTGTCTTTGTTTCAGAACGAAAAAAAACATGCAATTACGAAAATATTTACATTTTACAATAAATTGTAACAATATTCTACGTAAACTTCTCCTTTATTCATGTACATCAGACACATTTTTACACAAACATGTGGAAACAGGTCGAATATTTGTCCGGTTTTGGAGTTTGGAACTAAAATAAGAACAGTTTGTACAATATTCACTCATCAGTTTATTATGAACACACGTTCCAGATCCCCTTGGATCTACGAACACAAACCATGAACAGGAACGGGTGGAATACTGGTCCAGGTCCACATTTCAGATTCATATGTGTTTTTATTTATATTCTATAGTTGTGTACGTCAAAGCCCCCAAACCCTCCCAGGAAGAGAAGGAAAGACCGGAAATAGGGTCTGAGGGTGTGGACCAGGGTCTGAGGGTGTGGACCAGGGTCTGCAGGTCTGTGGACCAGGGTCTGAGGGTGTGGACCAGGGTCTGCAGGTCTGTGGACCAGGGTCTGAGGGTGTGGACCAGGGTCTGCAGGTCTGTGGACCAGGGTCTGAGGGTGTGGACCAGGGTCTGCAGGTCTGTGGACCAGGGTCTGAGGGTGTGGACCAGGGTTAGGGTCCAGCTCAGTCCAGTCCAGGTCCACTTTCAGACTCATATGATCAGAACTGGTGAACTCAAACCAGCAGAACTTCTACATAAGGTCGACTCCAAACATTTCACTGTTTTACAGTAAAAAAAAAAAGTCCAATTACATGATGAAAATATGTACAATTACAGACTATCCTTTAAAAAGTGTGAATAAAATGAATAAAAATAAACAATCTGACATTTGTTAAAGAAAAAAAGGACATTTATCCATTAGTCAGCTTCAGTTCATCATTTATACGTTCATTAACTCTTAAAAACCCAGTGTTACTTCAGTTTTCTCCGTATTTCACCTTTTTCTAAACTGATTTCTCACCATTTATTGTAACATTATCTTCTTTATTTGGCGTTTTTTCAGTATAAATCCTATATTTTTCTATATTTAATTCATTAATCATGTAGCTGTTCATTGAAGCTCAGATTAAAGTTGAAGGTTATTTTATCAAAAACAGAAAAAACTGAAGAAAAAGTGACAGAATCTACAATTAAATGTACATAAAAATAAATGTCTCCATCCACTGTTCATTTTTTTGCCCCTTTTTTTTTTTTTGGTTAACATTTTTTTCTTCAAATTACGTCAGTTTGTGGCTTTATTACGACCATTTTACTTATTATATTGTTTATTTCTTATTTATTTTATTCATTACTTTGGCTGTTTTTCTTCATTTTGTTGTTATTTTTATCCTTTATTTTAGTAAATTTTTTGCCTATGTTTTTTATTTAACTGTTCTTTCTTTCTTTCTTTCTTTCTTTCTTTCTTTCTTTCTTTCTTTCTTTCTTTCTTTCAACTGATTATTGATCATTAACCCAGTGTGTCCATCCACTGTCATTGATCCAACTCCATGGGTTTTACTGGTGAATCAATGTTGTAGAAGATGACGGTGTCTCCATGGTAACCACGGAGCCCCTGAACGTCCAAATATGGTCATATCTGTTGACCATGAAAAACTGAAGAACTGTATTTTACACCAACTATTGACTCTTAATAATAAGTTGAGTGGTTCAGAACTCATTAAACACTTTATAAAAGGAGAAGAGTTTTTTTCATGGTGGATTTTTGGGACTTTCAGGGTTAAAATGTTCAGGGTCATTTTGGACCAGTTTGGACCCTTTTTGTGTCCACTTTTGGTCCACGGGCCGCATGTTTGACCCATTAAAACAGGTTAATTCACATTCAGACTAATATGATTTACAGTAGGTCAGACCACTTAAATACTGTCACAATAAATAAATACAGTTGATTCTATGTTTTAGTTTAAAAACAGTAAAATTACATGAAAACCTTTATATTTACAAACTAACCTTTAATATAAAATGTAAAAAATCTGAAACGTCTGAAATGTGTAAAGGAGTAAATATAATTTTAACGTCATTTTGTGGCTGTTTCTCAGTTTTTTTGTTCATTTCTGTGCAGGTGTTTTTCTGGTTACAACTTAATTTGTTAATATTTACAATTTTTCTGCAAAATTTTCTTACGTTTTTGTACGTTGAATTCTTGTACTTTAATTTGGATTTATTTGTTGATTCTTGTATTATCTTTTGTTTACTTCTGTTCATTTATCTCAGATTTTTTGTACATTTAAAAAAAAAAAAAAAAAACCCTGAAATATCTAAATATAAATCAGTGTATTTGTACCAATATTCTGTGTGTTCTTGAATGTTTTGTGGATTTGTAGATCCACTGTATCTGACGAACATGTACAAATGATTAACTGAGGCGGAATATTATTAAAATTATACTTTTTCAGTTCCTTCATGTTACTCATATTTTTATGCTGTAGTTTTTCATTTTTAAACTAAAACAAAGACATAAATTAGTATTTGTCATTATTTTGAGGTTATTGATGTATTTAATCCTTTGATCGTCAGTATTTTCCCTCTTTGATCCCATTGGTCTGATTGGACTGTCTGTGTCCAGTTTATGGTCGTGGGTTCAAATGAGGATGAACTGACTTTATGCAGCTGAGCAGTGATTCAACTACCACAGTCACATATGAAGAAACCACAGGAAAGACTGTTTTTAGGGGGTTTAGATGGTGTTTGGGTGGGTGGGTGGTTTTTGAGTTGTTTTAAGGTGGTTTTTGGGTGGTTTATGGGTGGTTTTAAGGTGGTTTTTGAGTTGTTTTAAGGTGGTTTTTGGGTGGTTTATGGGTGGTTTTAGATGGTTTATGGATGGTGTTTAGGTGGTTTTTGGATGGTTTTTGGGTTGTTTTTAGGTGGTTTGTAGGTAGTTTCTGAATGGTTTTTAGGTGGTTTTTGGATGGTTTATGAGTGTTTTTTGGGTTGTTTTTAGGGGTTTTTTGGATGGTTTGTGAGTGGTGTTTGGATAGTTTTTAGATGGTTTTTAAGGTTGTTTTTAGGTTGTTTTTGGGGGGTTTATAGGTGGTTTTTGTTTTTTTTTTGAGGTGGTTTCTGGGTTGTTTTTAGGTGGTTTGTAGGTGGTTTTTAGGTGGTTTATGGATGGTTTTTGGGTTGTTTTTAGGTGGGTTTTGGGTTGTTTTTAGGTGATTTTTGGGTTGTTTTTAGGTGGTTTTTGAGTAGTTTTTGGATGGTTTTTAATGCGGTTTTTGGGTTGTTTTTAGGTGGTTTTTGAATGGTTTTTAGGTGGCTTGTAGATGGTTTTTGGGTGGTTTATGGGTGGTTTTAGGGTTGTTTTTAGGTGGTTTTTGGGTTGTTTTTAGCTGGTTTGTAGGTGGTTTTTGGGTGGTTTATGGGTGTTTTTTAGGTGGTTTGTGGGTGATCATGAAAGAGGTTGAAGAATATTCTATAAATTTAGAGGTAGAACATTTAAAATCATAATCGTACAGGAATAAAATAATGAAATCCAACCAATAGGGGAATTGACTTAAGTTTCAAAACCCTATTAGATCAAAGCTGTCAAGTAACTCATGGCCCCAGTAGACGAATACTGGAGGACAAACTGCTGAACAGGACAGGGTTAAAAAAAACAAACAAACAAACAAACCATAATCATGGAATAAAAAAACAAAACAAAACAGTATAAAACAAAGCAAAACAAAAAAAAAAACAAAGTCAGTGTTGATATAAATTCAGTCCAAACCATCTCTGAATCATTTTGGAAACAAAGATAATAATTGAACCCAAACTAACCAATGCACTGATATCTATCCCATAATATAAAACTCTATTCTGACATTAGTCTTTATTGTGTTGGATCCCAGACCCCTGGTAGAAAAGAAACACCTAGATTCAACGGGTCCACAGACTTTTGTCCACACAGTATCTGCTGGATCTGAACATGTCAACTCTCTGTTTTTTTTATTTTCATTTTTTGTCGTCCTGGGATCCGAGCGACTCCTGGTCTCCTTCATATCATCCATCGGTCCAGAACATTCCGTGACCTTTCACCACATGCCATTACTCTCCTCCCCAGAGCTTCCCTTGTCAAAAATGTCACGGCGGTCCACCTTCCTGTGGTCGTTGAGGGTCCGAGGAGGGTCCGCCTGGTATTTCATGTCTGGTGCGCCCTGGGGGATAAAACAAATGCCACTGAAAGCCATTACGAGCCTTGGCGTCCGTCCACACTGATAATATTGTCGAACTCCTGCGGGCGTCTGTAGTGGTCACTGAGTCGCTCATTGAGCATTAAAGCCTCAGAAAACCGTCCTGTGGTGGTTTCAGAGTCTGGGTCAGCGAACGGTTGACGGTTGGAAGCCGGCGGCGGCGTTTTCCAAACCCTGGAATGTGTATGTTTTGTCATTTGTCTGTAAATGGAACCAGATTTTCCTGCATCAGTTTTGTTCATGTGTTGGACTCAGACCAGAGGACGAATCCTGGACGTGATGGAGGTTTAAGAAAGTCCGAATGTAGGGGTTTATTGTCTGGTTAAAGGGTTTTAGCTCAACGGCTGATGTGTCCGGCTTCGGCTTCGTCGTCCTCATCATCATTTTCATCACCTTCATTGTAGTTGTCATTGTCGTCATCCCCGTCTTTGTCATCTTTGTTGTCATTGTCTTCATTGTCCTCGTCTTTGTCGTCATCTTCGTCTTTATCGTCTTTGTTGTCCTTGTCTTTGTCATCCTTGTCTTCGTTGTCCTCATCTTCATGGTCTTCATTGTTGCCATTTTTGTTTTCGTCGTCTTCGTCATCATCTTCTTTGCCGTCTTTGTTGTCTTCATCGCCCTCATCTTTGTCGTCCTCATCTTCATTACCATTGTCTTCGTTGTTCGCCATCGTCTTCTTCATCATTTTCGTTGTAGTTGTCATTGTTGCCATCTTTGTTGTCCTCGTCTTCATCACCCTTATCTTCGTAGTCTTCGTTGTCGTCGACTTTGATTTCATTGTCTTCATCATCATCTTCTTCATCATCTTTGTTCTTGTCGTCTCTGTTGTCATCATCTTCATTGTCCTTGTCTTCGTCATTAGCTTTGTCGTCTTTGTTGCCATTGTCTCTGTCTTCATCATCTTTGTTGTCCTTGTCTTCATCGTCTTCATCTTCGTGGTCTTCATTGTCCTCGTCTTTGTTTTCATCGTCTTCGTCATCATCTTCTTTGTCGTCTTTGTCGCCCTCATCTTTGTTGTCCTCATCTTTGTCATTGCCTTTGTTGTTGTCATCTTCACCATCATCATCTTCATCGTTTTCATGATCTTCGTTGCAGTTGTCATTGTCATCATCTTTGTCGTATTTGTTGTCCTTGTCTTTGATTTCGTTGTCTTCGTCATCATCTTCTTTGTCATCTTTGTTGTCTTGGTTATTGTCTTCACTTTCTTCGTTGTCCTCATCTTCGTCACTGTCCTCATTGTCGTCTTCGTTGTTGTCTACGTCATCGTCTTTGTTGTCATCTTCATAAATATGTCATAATTTTTTAAATATTCTAAATGTTCCTTTCCTTCTACTGGTCCATATGTTGATAGTTTAGAACGGGTAAATGGTTCTAGATATCAGTCTAGTTCCTATTGATCACTGATAGAAGTCACATCTGGACTGTGATTGGATGAGTTGAGTTCTCCTCCAGTGAAAGTCCCGCCCACTTCTATAGTTAGATTGATGTGCATCCAGACCACAGGACTGGAACATAGAACAGAACCTGACATACAGAGACACTGGGACTGTTTTTCCTTGGATGTCTTTGTCCTGCTGTTCAGGCAAAACAAGTAACTTGATGAACATGTAACATAAAACTCTCAGAAATTGATATTCTCCTTGTTTCCTATGTTTTATGGAGCCGATGGATTAACTGATAATGGAGATGGAACCTTATCCCCGCTGAGTCCGCCTCCAGGTTAAAGCTGACACTCCCTGAAGCAGAGATACGGTGATTTTATCTGTATTTTTAGTTAAATTCCAGAGAAATTCATGTTTTTTTGTCTCCGAGGTCAGAACGTGCGTCCTGTGTAGGATCAGATTAAGCCTGAAATATGCAAAAAAAATAAAACACGATGTTGTAATGATTTGCACAGACGTCGATGTATGAAAAACACATATTAATCAGGATGGGGGTTACTGAATATCATTTTCATAGGAAAATATAAGGTGATGTAACAGTTTGATGCTTTTGTCTGTTCCAAACCAGCCTGTTATCTAATATTAGGGTGTTAAATAGTGCATATGGCATCAATATATCCAAGATATTATACGCTAATTTTGGGAGATACGTCCTTATCAAAAAGTATCATGATTAATGTCAAATCATAAACTCTTTTGACGTTAAAGGCTGATTTCTGGTTGTGAATGGAAGCTGAATAAACCATATTTGTGGGTTTAAAATTCAGAAATGTAGAGACAGACCATTCAGAACAGTTCAAATATAATAGGTTTCACTTGCAACATGAGTTAAATTAAGTAAAAAACATCAATAAAAAAATAAATCAATGAAAAGTAATGGATTATTCACCTGAAATGCATTAGAACAACACATGGGACACATTAAATATATGACTAATAAAAAGGAAATGGACACATAATGTAACATAAGCAACAGTATCATCAGCATAAAAAGGTATTTTGTGCTTTTTAGTGATACAATAAACTATAGAATACCAAAATGTAAATGTTTTGACTGTGTGAAATCACTGACAGTTTTACAGAAGGATAAGTATGATACTGTAATATGATACAAAATTACACCACAATAAGAATGTATTGCCCTACCAACCAGTTCTACGAAATATTGCGATATATTTAATGTCAGTTTGTGTTGTCATCGCCAGTTGCTGTTAGTTTATCTACTGGTAAATTTCAATATTTCTAACTGAAACTTTCAATTCATAATGAAAAAGCCATTTGTCGACATTTCTACAACTGTATTCATAGCTAATGTATAAGAGGATTAGGGCGACTGGGGAAAAAATGTAATTAAGGTCCATTATATTGTTTTATTATTATTCTGAGAAAAAAAATCAGAATTCTGAGATTAAAGTCAGAATTCAGACGTTTTTACTCAGAATTCTGACTTTAATCTCAGAACAGTAATAAAAAAAAAACATTTAAAAAAGTCCGAATTCTAAGTATAAAAGTCACTTCTGAGAAAAAGTCAGAATTCAGACTTTTTCCCCAGAATTCTAACTAACCTCAGAACAATAATAATTTTAAGAAAATAAAAAAATAAATTAAAAAAAAAAAAAAAGTCTGAATTCTGGGAAAAAAGCCAGAATTCTGAGATTAAAGTCAGAATTCTGGGGAACCAAGTGAGAATTCAGACTTTTTTCTCAAAATTCTGACCAATCTCAGAACAATAATAATAATAATTTAAAAAAAAAAGCATTTAAAAAAAAGTCAGAATTCTAAGAAAAAAAAGTCAGAGTTCTGAGATTTTCCTCAGAATAATAAAAAATATATATTGGACCTTAGTTTTTTTTTTTTTTTTCCCAGTGTCCCTAATGGTCTTCTGTAAATGTCAGTAACTGGTAACAGACTTAAACAGACTTTAAACACTGGTCAACACCTTCCATCAAACAGAAGAAGAAGCAGACGTTGACCTGATGCATTGTGGGATGCATTAGTGTGACTGACGGTTTGTCGGAGTCCAGACTGAGCTGTAGATTTTCAGGTTCATCACTATTTTTGTCTAAAATGATGACGCTGGTGGTAATTAGTCGTCCATGTCAAACTCAGCCTCAGATTTCTGGGTCAGAGTGTTTCCGAAGCATCACGACGCTGCATTTATTACACGTTCTGACCCATTTTTCAAATATCAATGAGCTCTGACGTGAACCGGAGCTGATTTTACCTGATATTTTATCATAGCCAATGGTTGTTCCGTCCATGAAGTTTATGTCAATGCCCTGGTTCACGCACGAAAAGTGAAACAGCAACAGAAAAGTCCTATTTGTTTTAGTGTTTTTATGTTTAAATGAATCAACAATAATGTTCCAATAAGATGTAATACAAATACATTATATGGACAGAGGTATGTTTCTTTTCTAACAGGGGTCTGGGATACAAAACAATAACGAATAATGTCAGAATATAGTTTTATATTATGGGATAACAATGGATCTGAGATGACTAGGCTGAGGGTCCTGGGTGTAAATGAGTAAAAAGACCAAAATAATCAAGAAAATGGGTAAAATAATCAACAAAATAATAAACAAAATGAACAGAAGTGGACAAAATAATAAACAAAATGAGTAAATAATCAACAAATCAAACATAAATTAACAAAACTGAACCAAATAATCAACAAAACGTATAAAAGTGGACAAAATAATCAACAAAATGAACAAAATAATCAACAAAATGAGTAAAATAATCAACAAAATGAACAAAATAATCAACAAAATGAGTAAAAAAATCAACAAAATGAACAAATTTGACAAAATAACCAACAAAATGAGTAAACATCAAACATAAATTTAACAAGATGAACCAAATCAATAAAATGTACAAGAGTGGACAAAATAATCAAAAAATGAGTAAAATAATCAACAAAATGAACCAAATAATCAACAAAATGAACAAAAATGAAAAAAACGATCGACAAAATGAACCAAGTAATCAACAAAATGAACAAAAGTGGACAAAATAATCAAAATGAACAAAATAATCAGCAAATTAAACATAAATGGGAAAAAAGAACAAAATTATCAACAAAATGAGTAAAATAATCAACAAATCAAACATAAATTAACAAAAATGAACCAAATAATCAACAAAATGTACAAAAGTGGACCAAATAATCGACAAAATGAGTAAAAAAATCAACAAAATGAACAAAAATGTACAAAACAATCAACAAAATGAACAAAGTAATCAACAAAAAGAGTAAAATAATCAAAATGAGTAAAATAATCAAAATGAGTAAAATAATCAACAAATCAAACATAAATGAACAAAAATGAACAAATCAATGAAAATATTGATGTTTATAATCTATATGGACAAAAGTATGTGGACAGGTGTGAATCCAGGTGTTTTTCTAACAGGGGTCTGGGATCCAAAACAATAAGGACTAATGTCAGAATAGAGTTTGATATTATGGGATAGATATCAGTGCACTGGTTTGTTTGGGTTCAGTTATTCTCTTTGTTTGTGTTTATGGAAGGGGTGAAAACATCAGACTTAGACCACATTTACCTTCAGTCTGAACGTAGACTAAGACGCCGTCACCTGTTATTACCCAGAGTTCATTGTGTTAGAGGAGGAGGAAGGTCCGGCAGGTGGACTGAAGTGGATGAAGACAATGGTCCTTGTTTTGTCCCGGTCGTGTAACTGTGGATCCTGCTGCTTTGGAAATGTCACAGTCGATTAGTCAGATTCACAAACCGACGACGACGACTCCAAGCAGCTCCGTCTGTGGATCAGTGACACATTCAACTGAAGCTTCACTGAAACACTGACACTGGTTTAACTGGCACTGCCTTTAACCCTGACTGTCATTTAGCATTTAGAAGAACTGAAGTATCAACAACGAACAAGAAATGAGTTAAAATGAACAAGAAAGAAAAAAAAAAATAAACAAGACAGAAAAAACCAACAAGAAATGAACAAGAAAAGAATAAAAATGAACAAGAAATTTTAAAAAATGAACAAGAATTGAATAAAAATGAACAAGCGCGCTGACGTCACACGTACGCTGCATTGTTTTGGTCAGAACGTAACTAACATGGTGTTGAGGCAAAAATGCTCCAAACAGAACACACCAGGTCCAAACAGACCACACCAGGTCCAAACAGACCACACCAGGTCTAAACAGACCACACCAGGTCCAAACAGACCACACCAGGTCTACACAGACCACACCAGGTCCAAACAGACCACACCAGGTCTAAACAGACCACACCAGGTCCAAACAGACCACACCAGGTCTAAACAGACCACACCAGGTCCAGACAGACCACACCAGGTCTAAACAGACCACACCAGGTCCAGACAGACCACACCAGGTCCAGACAGACCACACCAGGTCCAAACAGACCACACCAGGTCCAAACAGACCACACCAGGTCCAAACAGACCACACCAGGTCCAGACAGACCACACCAGGTCCAAACAGACCACACCAGGTCTAAACAGACCACACCAGGTCTAAACAGACCACACCAGGTCCAGACAGACCACACCAGGTCCAAACAGAACACACCAGGTCCAAACAGACCACACCAGGTCTAAACAGACCACACCAGGTCCAAACAGACCACACCAGGTCTAAACAGACCACACCAGGTCCAAACAGACCACACCAGGTCTAAACAGACCACACCAGGTCCAAACAGACCACACCAGGTCCAGACAGACCACACCAGGTCCAAACAGAACACACCAGGTCCAAACAGACCACACCAGGTCCAAACAGACCACACCAGGTCCAGACAGACCACACCAGGTCCAAACAGACCACACCAGGTCCAGACAGAACACACCAGGTCCAAACAGACCACACCAGGTCCAAACAGACCACACCAGGTCCAGACAGAACACACCAGGTCCAAACAGACCACACCAGGTCCAAACAGACCACACCAGGTCTAAACAGACCACACCAGGTCCAGACAGACCACACCAGGTCTACACAGACCACACCAGGTCCAGACAGACCACACCAGGTCCAGACAGACCACACCAGGTCCAAACAGACCACACCAGGTCTACACAGACCACACCAGGTCTACACAGACCACACCAGGTCCAGACAGACCACACCAGGTCCAAACAGACCACACCAGATCCAGACAGACCACACCAGGTCCAAACAGACCACACCAGGTCCAGACAGACCACACCAGGTCCAGACAGACCACACCAGGTCCAAACAGACCACACCAGGTCCAAACAGACCACACCAGGTCCAGACAGACCACACCAGCTCCACTGGAACACTGTCAAAGCTTCCATTTCTTCTAAAGGGTGGAAGCTCATTTTCAAATTCATTTGATACACAACTTAGCGGTGCTTGTGAATCTAGCAGCAGGATGTCATCTGGGCCCAGTTCCTGTTCTGGTGTGGGCAATAAATGTCGTACCCCCTCAAATACAAGTTTCCGAAGGTAGGGGAAAGGAAATGAGGTGCACAACAACAGGAGATGGGCCGAGTCGAACCGGTTCCATGTAGTGGAAATGCGGCAATAGAGGAATGAGTAAAGTGTCTTTAGTTTCACTTTCACTGTACGCCCCCCCCCCCCCCCAAAAAAAAAAAAACCGGGCCCAGTGTCATCTGTTCCTATTATTTGTTCAAACTGTATGTGTTCTATTTTCTGTACAGATGGAAACATAAAAGACAGTTAATGCAAACACACCCATTTGTGCTCTTTTATTCCCTCACCCAATGAGAATCGATAAAAGATTCGGATTGATAAGCAAAACCAATAATAGAATTGGAATCGTTAAATTCTAATAGATTCCCATTCCTAATGAGCAGGTATTAAACAGTTTAGATCAGTAGATGGTTTTGGTTACAGGTGGACGTTTGGGTTGAACCTAGAGGAAAATTCACAGAAGTTGCACTGGGTCTTTATGGGTTCATGACATTCTTTCTTTGACATTTTGCTCTAATTTTGACAGATTTTCTCTTTTTGGATGATATCGACAGTAGAATAAAAGTGTCACATACTAAATAAACCATACATGCACTGGAGCAGTTGTTTTTTTCCCGTCTGTGTTGTGATAAATCCACAGATGTTTGGGTTTCGGTTCATCATAGCCGGGGCGACACGGTGGTGCAGTGGTTAGCACTCGTGCCTCACAGCAAGAAGGTCCTGGGTTCGATTCCAACACCAGTCGACGGGGGGTGGGACCTTTCTGTGTGGAGTTTGCATGTTCTCCCCGTGTCTGCGTGGGTTCTCTCCGGGTACTCCGGCTTCCTCCCACCATCCAAACACATGCACTAATAGGTTAATTGGTTAATCTAAATTGCCCATAGGTGTGAATGTGAGAGTGATTGTTTGTCTCTATATGTTCAGCCCTGCGATGAACTGGTGAAATGTCCAGGGTGTACCCCGCCTTCACCCCTATGTAGCTGGGATAGGCTCCAAGCGACCCCCGTGACCCTAGTGAGGATAAAGTGGGTTCAGAAAATGAATGAATGAATGAATCATTGTAGCCATGGGGCGTTCGCTCTAGTGCATCTGTTTAATGTCGTACTCCGGTATCGGTCGAGGCTAAATGACGCCGCACACCTCGGTGACTGCTCAATAGCGTTCCCTCTCTTTATGATTAGTTGGTTTTCGCGGGCGTTTGTCGGATCATGGATCTGCTTTAATGACGTCTGACGGAGCGGCAGAAGCAGCGGCGGAGCACGGATTAGCTTGTGTTTGACCAAGACTCGGCCTCGGAAAACCAGGAGCTTTTCTGCTCATTTCCGGTGCTTCTTCAGAGCGGATGGGACTTCAGACCGTGATCAGAATGCTGAAGCGTTGGCAGACCTTTACTGTTGGGTCGATGACCTTCACCCAAACACAAAAAAGGAAGACTGAGAGCGGAAGACGGGATTTAAACAATGAACAAGAAATGAAAACAATGAACAAAGACATGAATAAAATGAACAAGAAATGAATAAACAAACAAAAAAATTAATCAAATGAACAGGAAATAAACAAAATGAACAACAAATGAATAAAATGAACAAAAAATTTATAAAAATGAACAAGAAATGAAGAAAATGAACAACAAATGAATACAACGAAAAAAATGAATAAAATGAAAAAGAAATGAATCAAATGAACAAGAAATGAATAGAATAAACAAGAAATGAATAAAAATGAACAAAAAAATGAATAAAATGAACAAGAAATTAATAAAACAAACAAGAAATGAATAAAAAATGAATAAGAAATGACCAAAATGAACAAGAAATTAAAAAAGAAAATGAAAATGAACAAGAAATGAATAAAATGATCAAGAAATGAATAAAAATGTACAAGAAATGAATAAAATAAACAAGAAATGAATAAAAATGAACAGGAAATGAACAACAAATGAATAAAATGAACAAAAAATGAATTAAATGAACAACAAATGAATAAAATGAAAAATAAATGAATAAAAATAAACAAAAAATGAATAAAAATGAACAAAAAATGTATAAAAATGAACAAGAAATGAATAGAATGAACAAGAAATGAATAATATAAACAAAAAATAAATAAGATGAACAACAAATTAATCAAATGAACAAGAAAATCAGTAAAAATGTACAAAACGAAGCAAGAAAATCATCATATAAAAGTCTTAATCAAGATAAAAATTAATATATAAAGGAGCAAAAATTAACAAAATACAGACATAATACAGAATTTGAACAAAATCCTACAGAAAATGAAGAAAAATTACAGTAGATTCCTAATAATTTCTTCATAATGTGACCTTTATTTTTGCTGTACTTGTTAGCTTAGCGCTGTTAGCATTGTGTTCTGGTTTTGTTGATCATTTAGCGGCTGTTCTTCTGTTACGTAAACATATAGAATGTGTATTTAGAGGTTTACATAAAGCTGTGACGTATAGAATGTACATGTTTTCATTTCCGGTGCTTCTTCAGAGTGTTCGGACTCCAGACCGTGATGCGAATACTGACGCGTTGGCAGACCTTTACTGTTGACTCCGTGACCTTCACCCAAACACAACAAACGCAGACTGAGAGCGAAAGCCCAGGATTCAACGGCTCGTATCGATTACCTTGTGCAGAACAAACCCACATGCAATTTATGTCGGAGAGGTGAGAATAAGACTGTGTTCTCCGGTTCCAAAAGTCAGAACAGGAATGAACGGGTTAGAGGACTGTGACGGGGTAAGAACAGAAGCAGAAGGAACGGACAACACATGGAGTTTATTTAAAAAAAGATGTTTGGGTTCTCAACCTTCAACTTTAACCATGATGATGGATCAGGTGACCTCTAACCCCAAAGTGTGTTTGGACGTCGACACAAAAATAGATCTGATGTTGTGAAGATGCACAAATAAAAAATAATGTATAATTCACCAGAAATGATTTAAATGTATGAGTAATACAAAATAATGTATGAGTAATACAAAAGGAAATGGACAATGTAATGTAACATGACAGTATCGTCAGCATACAAAGGTAGTTTTTTTTTATGAATCAGTGATATTTTTTTTTATCAAAATAAGTCATTTTGACTCAATTTTGGCAAAAAACCCCATAAAATTACTCAAATTTGTTATGAACATCTATATGATCAGTGAATTAAACATAGAATAATAATAATAATGGATCAGATTTTATATAGCCCTCTTCTAGACACCCAAAGCGCTTTACATTATTGATCCATTATTCATTCACTCTCACATTCTCCCTCTGGTGGTGGTAAACTACACCTGTATCCACAGTTGTCCTGGGGCAGACTGACAGAAGCATGGTTGACAATTCATGCCTACAGTCCCTCTGACCACCACCAAACATTCATACACCAGTGTGAGTGGCACTGGAGGCAAAGAGAGTGAAGTGTCTTGCCCAAGGACACAACGGACTGACAAGGATAGAACGGGATTCGAACCGCCAACCCTTCGGTTATTGGATGACCTGCTCTACCACCTGAGCCATGGCCGCCCCAACATAACATAACAACAGAAACATACGTGATTTACATGTAAAATGTAAAATATAGAAGATAATATTAGAATAAATGGTGATGAATCACTCAGGAAATGTTAAACGAGTTTGGAAGTCGACACAAAAATAGATCTGATGTTGTGAAGATGCAGTGATCCAAAATAAAAAAAATATGAATAATTCACCTGAAATGATTTAAATGTACGAGTAATACAAAAGGAAATGGACAATGTAATGTAAGATGACAGTATCATCAGCATAAAAAGGTAGTTTTTGAAATTAATCAATGGTGGATTTGACCAAAATAAGTCATTCTGACTCAATTTTGGCAAAAAATAGATAAAATTACTCTAATCTTTTATAGACATCTACATGATCAGTGAATTAAATATAGAACTAGAAGCACTCGGAGAGCGCAGACCTCCACCAAGGCAGATCAGTGCCCCCCCGATCACCACCAAAATTTAATCATTTGTTCCTTGTGCCAGTATCAATATTTCCTGAAAATTTCATCCAAATCTGTCCTTAACTTTTTGAGTTATCTTGCGCATAGACTGACAGACAAACCAAAGCAGAACCTCCTTGGCGCAGGTAAAAATGCATGATTTACACTGAAAAATGCCAAATATAGAGGATAGTATTAGAATAAATGGTGATGAATCATTTAAAAAATGTTAAGTGTGTTTGTTGATAGAAAAGACCTTGTTCTTTCCATAAACATCTGGGCTTGCTCAGTTCAAGCCCCGCCCCCTTTTGAATGGGGATAAAACAGAGCAGTGAGTGAGACAGACTTGCTATAAAAATAGTCAGTTTGGGCATTTTTTATTTATTTATTTATTTTTTAACTGTGTTTTACTGAGTTTTGACAAAAAGCAAAAAGAAAAAAATCATACCGTTTAGTGCCTACAAATATCTGGAGGAATTAAAAGTTGTAACAAGGTTTCCGTAGGTGAACCTGTGGATGGACCAGGTCTTTGGGTGGTTTCTGGATTGTTTTTTTAGGTGGTTTTTGGTGTTTTTTGAGTTGTTTTGCTTGGTTTTTGAGGGTTTTTTTGGGTGGTGTTTCAGTTGGTTTTGGATTGTTTTTAAGTTGAATTCTTTTTTTTTTTTTTTTTTTTGGTGGTTTTTGGATTTTTTTGAAGTGGTTTTTGGGTGATTTATGAGGTTTTATTGTTTTTTTTTCAGCTGTTTCTGGGTGGTTTTGTGTTGTTTTTAGGTGTTTTTTGTTTTTTTTTTTGGTGGTTTTTGGGTGATTTTTGAGGGGGGGCATTTGGTTTTTTTTTTGTTGTTTCTGGGTGGATTTTGGATTGTTTTTTAGATGGGTTTTGGGTGGTTTTTGGATGGTTTTGGGTGGTTCTGCTGATTTTTGAGTTTTTTTTTTTTTTTTTAACAGTTTTTTTAGGTGGTTTTTGGATGATTTTTGGTGGTTTTTGGATTGTTTTTAGGTTGTTTTTAGGTTATTTTTGGGTGATTTTTAGGTGTTTTTTGGGTAGTCATGAAAAATAGTTTATAAATTTAGAGGTACAACATAGTCATTGGTAAAAAAATAAATAAATAAATAAATAATTGTTTAGAGAAATTCAGTCCAAACCGTCTCTGAGTCATTTTAGAAGCAAAGATAACAATTTAACCCAAACTAACCAATGCACTTATATTTATCCCATAATATAAAACTATATTCTGATTAGTCCTTATTGTTTTGTATCTCAGACCCCTGTTAGAAAAGAAACACCTGAATCCAACGTGTCCACATACTTTTGTCCATATATTGTATACGTGTTGACAGTGGTGTGGCTTCTCTTCGTCATCGACATATGTTTAAAATCAGACTCGTCCTCATAAACTCACGTTCCTCACGTTATGTCGACGCCAACTGGGACAAAGTGAAAACAGGTCGCCTCTGTCTGCGGAAAAGAAACGTAAAAGTGTGTTCATCCTGGAAGGGAAAAGCTATTAATATACTGTATTTGTCCCAAAGTCACGGAGTTAGAGGAAAGTGGACTGTGTGGCTGCTGTAGGTTGACATTGACACACTTAAATTGCCCTTTCATTTCCTTTAAGAAACGCGGCGGCGGCGTCTCATCCAACACTGACACTGGAAGTAACGCTGCTGAAATATGGCCTCAAAGAAAACACACAGACTCAACTCCTTTGAACAAATAATAGGATTGGACTAAACCTGGAGTCCCACACTGCTGAAAAACTAACTCACATGAGGCTCGGGGTGTAATTACGATGTCCTCTCTACCTCAGAACCACCGCGAGAATGTGGGAGGTTGTCAGGTTCTGTCTCTATAGTCACTTTTCCATCGGACATCTGCGCAAAACTTTACCGATATTTACTAAATGTCAGACAAACAGAAGTGCGTAATGTCGGTTTTTCCATTAAATCACAAATGCAATGATTTGTTTATTTATTATCGCGAGATGATACAAGAAGTCGTTCCGTAAACATGTCGACGAACATAAATATGGTGTAGATTTACAGATATATTCATTATTATTATTATTATTATTATTATTATTATTATTATTATTATTATTATTATTATATATTACTCCTCTATTTCCTACTAAACAAAAAAATATTCAGTTTCTTCATGACATGTTTGTTTTAAAACTCCACTTGTTGTAACGTCCATCAACATTAGGTTTTTTTTTTTTTTTTGGATGGTTTTCGGATTATTTTTGTGTTATTTTGGATGGTTTTTGGATTGTTTTTTAGGTGGTTTTTGGGTGATTTTTGTATTTTTCACATTGTTTTTAGGTTATTTTTGTGTGATTTTTAAGTTAGTTTTGGGTGGTCATGAAAGACCATGAAAAATATTTTATAAATTTAGGGGTACAACATTTAAAATCATATCATAGTCATGGATAAAACGTCTGTCATACCGTTGTAATGTCCATCAACAGTAGTTTTTATTTTTTGGGGTGGTTTTCTTATTATTTTTTGGTTACTTTTGTGTTACTTTTGGATTTTTTTTTCAGGTTATTTTTGGGTGGTTGTCTGATTCTTAGATTATTTCTGAGTTATTTTTGGTTGTTTTTGGATTTTTTGTATTGTTTTTAGGTTATTTTTGGGTGATTTTTAAGTGGTTACGAAAGACCATGAAAAATATTTTATAAATTTAGAGGTACAACATTTAAAATCATATCATAGTCATGGATAAAACTTCTATCGTACTGTTGTAATGTCCATCAACATTATTATTTTTTTTATTCACGTGACTAGTTGCAGAAAAAGGTCTTTTCATTGCAGTTTTACGTGATATACAATTTATGCTACGCTTGTAAAACCACCTCTTGCCAGCACAAAAACTTATAATTGAAAAACTAGAGTTTTGGTGAAATTGTTGTTTTTCCATTAGGTAAATTTTTATGTGCAAGTTATATTCGCGCAATTTGAGGGTCAATGGAAAAGGGACTTATGTTCCAGTCCTGTGGTCTGGATGCAGATCAGTCTAACTATAGAAGTGGGCGGAGCTTTCACTGGAGGAGAACTCAACTCATCCAGTCACAGTCCATATATGACTTCTATCAGTGATCAGTAGGAACTAGACTGATATCTGGAACCATTTACATGTTCTAAACCATCAACAGATGGACCAGTAGAAGGAAAGGAACATTTCAATATTTCAAAAAATTGTCAAAAATTTCTAAATTTCTGAAAACTGAGAACAAACGTTGTTGACATTGTCCCAAAAAAGAAACATATACAATTTTAAATGAATCCCACCAGTAGTTTTGGAGAAGATTGTTGAAATGTAGACATTGGTGACCTTGAGTTTTACCCTTCAAGGTCACTGAAGGTCAAAGGTCATGGACCTAAATGAAAGTCCATAAATGACTTCCATCAGTGATCAATAGGAACTATATTAACATCTGTAACCATTTACATGTTATAAAGCATCAACATATGGACCAGTAGAAGGACTAATTAAATTTTTTTTTTTAAATTTACCAAAAATTTAATTGTTAAAATTTCTCAAAATTGAGAATAAATGTTGTAGACATTGTTCCAAGGAAGCTATATATAAAATTTTAAATGAATCTGACCAGTAGTTTCTGAGAAGAAGATTGTTGAAATCGAGACACTGTTGACCTTGAGTTGACCTTCAAGGTCACTGAAGGTCAAAGGTCATGAACCCACATGAAAGTCCATATCTGACTTCTATCAGTGATCACTAGGTACTAGACTGATATCTGGAACCATTTATATGTTCTAAACCATCAAGAATTTTAAATGTCTTAAAACTGAATATTTTTCGTAGTTTTTGTCCTAATGAAGCGACTTATACAATCTGAAATGAATCCGACCAGCAGTTTTGTCGGAGAAAACAGGAATCGCTAACGAAGACGATGAGCTAAAAAGGGAAACACTTCTACTTATTAAATGTAATTTTTATGTTTTTATTGTTTTGGTGTGACTGGTCTGGTTTGTTTTTCGCAGAGCTCTGGCCGACATTATGAGGCAACAAGGAATTTCTCAGTACGAGCACGAAAACATAGCGGCGGTCGACGGGTCGCCCAAAGACGAGACGCCGATCAGAACGTCCAAGAATCACTACACACCGGTCCACGGGAAGGTGTCCAACCACGGTGAGTGAAAACACTGACGCACACCAGGCAGGACGAGCGCTAATGTCAAACGTTTACGAAAAACGTCTCATTTTAAGGCAAAAACATGTTTCGACTCAAGTCTCAATATTTGTTTTCACTGTTGTAGAGTTTTATTGATTCATGTTGATTTAAAATATGTGATTATTTAAAGGTTCAGACAAAAGCGGTGAATGTGTGAATACTGTACATTTTCATTAAATATTTGAAGGTGGTGCTGTTGGCTACGTTAGCATTCTGATGCTAGTTTTTGATCCAATATGGTGGTGGTGTTTGTTCATGGATGAGACGAAGAATAATGTCATGATTTCATACCTGATGGATACTTAATACCAAACTGGATTCAGGTCCAGGTCCAGGTCCAGGTCCAGGTCCAGGTCCAGGGTATTTCATTGGTTAAACTGTGTTTCCAGTTTTTACATCAACAAAATACATAAATACAGATAATAAAAGTCATTAACCCTTTGGTGTCCGCCTGTAGAGGTCCTTTAATCACCAAAACAACAGTGTCGTAATAATGTCAAAATGTTTTTCATACAGTTTGTTTTTCACATTTTATTTTATTTTTTTTGTATTTCATCAGTTTGAGCCATAAACAAAAATACTAAATATTCAATAACAGTGATATTTTAACCCTTTAAATGTCATGTTTGTAATGTAAACCCTATTTTTTGTTGCAAAAAACACAAAAAACTTCTTTTTTCCCCCAATATTCTACATATAAATTGTATTATTTATTTGTTTATTTTTTCCTCCTGTCATCTGTCAGTGATTAACACCAACATTGGTTCTATTATTATTATTTGTGCTTGGTTAAATTATCTGAAATGAAGACAACAACAACAACAACAACAATAATAATAATAATAATAATAATAATAATAATAATAATAATAATAATAATAATAATAACAAAACAGGAAGTAATTAAAAGGGGGAAAAAATTCAGAAAATAATGCAGAAGATGAACAAAATGAAGAGAACAATCAAGAAAATGAATAAAAATGAATAACTGAAAAAAAATTGGGGGAAATCATCATCAAATGAGCAAAAAATAAGAAAATAATGATGAGAATAAACAAAGACATGAATAAAATGAACAAAAATTAAATCATTAATGAAAAATATGAAGAAAACATGACATGTTTGTGTTTTTTCTTTGTCAATATTCTACATATAGATGATATTATTTATTTGTTTATTTTTCCCTCCTGTCATCTGTCAGTGATTAACACCAACACTGGCTCATACTATTATTATTATTATTTTTGGTTCTAGGTCAAATGTTAAATGTGTCTGTGTGTATTTTGTTCTCACTTGGTAGAGGGGTGTTTGTGTAGGAATTTAACACTGTTTATGATGGGATGGTTTTAGTGGATGGATCAAAATGTAAAAATTCAGACCCAAGCAGAGCATTTACAGTTTATGGCAGTGTTTTTCAACCTTACGGTCGGGACCCCACATGGGGTCGCCTGGAATTCAAATGGAATCACCGGAAATTTCTAGTAATTGATTGAGAAAACTGTAGAAAACGCCTATGTAAAGATCTGCTTTTACGTCAAATATTTGAGTATATTTTTAATTTCTTACAATTTTGATTTTATATACCTAATATTTGGAACCAATATCTCGTTTAAAGTCTTTGAAAAGGTTTGTTAAGCATCTGTGTGTTATTTATGCAATAAATTATACAGTTTTCAAATCAGATTTTAGATTTTTTGTGTGTTTTTTGTCCTTTTGTGTTGATATAGTAGGTTAAAGTGAAAATATAATAGGCAGATGAGATAGATGAAGTTGTGCTGAAAAAGAAGATACTAAACATGGGTATAGGAAACATTTCTGTATGTAGTATATGAAGGCAAAATCAAAAGAACTGAAAAACAGCCAAAATAGACCCAGAGCACTAAGGGTTCAGATGCTGCAGCTCTTTCATAATTCATATTTTCAGTTCTTGTTTGGTCAGTTTTAATTGTCGGCCTTGTAAATCACAGCTGGACTGACTGACCAAGGAAAATAAAATTAATTTCAGCAAAAAAATGTCTCTGTTTTGAAAGTCTGGGGTCACCTGGTGTGACGCTAAAATGGGGTCACAAGCTAATAAAGGTTGGAACCACTGGTTTATGCAGAGCACAGGGAAATATTGGAAAAGGAAGAATTCAGAAAAGAAGAATTTAGAAAAGACAAATATCACTGCTTAAGACTAAAACAGGCTTTATGTGGGCCCTGAAGTGGACTTGTTGTGTTTCATTGGGGGGCCAGGTTTGGCCCCCAGCCCGTATGTTTGACAACCCTGGACTAAAACTACCAGCTCCACCCGTGGGTTTGGATGTCGGTGGTTTTATCAGACCTCAGAGGTGGTGTTTTTGGCTCCGTTCAGACTACAGACAAACGTGTCATAAATCCGATTTTTTTTGTCCATATGTGACCTTTATCCGATCTGTTAACCCTTTGTGGTCTGAGTCTATTTTAGCCGTTTTTCAGTTCTTTTGATTTTGTCTTTATATACTATATACAGAAATGTTTCCTGTACCCATGTTTGGGGTCTGTTTTTTTCAGCACAACTTCATCCATCTCATCTGTCTATTATTTTTTCACTTTAACCTACTATAAAAACACAAAAGGACAAAATACACAAAAAATCTAAAATCTGATTTGAAAACTGTATATAATTCATTGCATAAACACACAGATGCTTAACGAACCTTTTCAAAGACTTTAAAAGTGAATATCGGTTCCAAATATTAGGTATAGAAAATTCAAATTGTAATAAATTAAAACTATACTCAAATATTTGACAAAAACGGATCTTTACATAGGTGTTTTCTCCAGTTTTCTCACCCCCCCGATCCTCCTGGTTTCCTCATCCGGTTCAGGTGGGGGTCGTCCTCACCCTTACCTGTAATGCTAATGCAGTCTGTGGGTTAGCAGCCGCAGATTCGGCCAGTTTTTTCTGTTTTGAAAAAGGACAAAAAATGACATAGATATGGTCAGAAATATAACGCCCCCCCAGCTCACTTTCATACTTGTATTCATGTTTGTTCGCTCCAAGTTCAAACCATCATATCTCCCTAAAGTGGGAGAGTGCAGCTGTCCCCAGTGGTCTACGAGACCGACTTCTGATGCTACGACGTGTTGAATATGTTTTGGGATTCAGTCACTGTGGACCCTAAGGGTTAAAGACAGTCTGAACAGCACTAATCTGACCCAGACCACTTTCATATGTGGTCCTAAACCTGACCCAGACCACTTTCATATGTGGTCCTAAATCTGACCCAGACCACTTTCATATGCGGTCCTAAACCTGACCCAGACCACTTTCATATGTGGTCCTAAATCTGACCCAGACCACTTTCATATGTGGTCCTAAACCTGACCCAGACCACTTTCATATGTGGTCCTAAACCTGACCCAGACCATTTCATATGCGGTCCTAAACCTGACCCAGACCATTTCATATGCGGTCCTAAACCTGACCCAGACCATTTCATATGCGGTCCTAAACCTGACCCAGACCACTTTCATATGCGGTCCTAAATCTGACCCAGACCACTTTCATATGTGGTCCTAAACCTGACCCAGACCATTTCATATGCGGTCCTAAATCTGACCCGGGCCACTTTCATATGCGGTCCTAAATCTGACCCAGACCACTTTCATATGCGGTCCTAAACCTGACCCAGACCACTTTCATATGCGGTCCTAAACCTGACCCAGACCATTTCATATGCGGTCCTAAATCTGACCCGGGCCACTTTCATATGCGGTCCTAAATCTGACCCAGACCACTTTCATATGTGGTCCTAAATCTGATACAGATCTGATATTTTCCAATGTGACTTCATTCTGAACGTCCAGGTCGCATTTATCCGACCTTTATGTTATTGAAATGCGACAAACGTCCCAGTTCCGCGTCCTCCATATTTCCTTTCGTAAACCCAGTGTGTGTCTGCGTGGTCTCGTATTCCGTCAGGACCTCTTTAGTGCATGTGGGTCACTTCAGGGTCACATTCAGTTCAGACTCAAAACTGATAGAAGTCGCATTTAATGTGGAATATGAACGAGCACACGAAAAAAAAATCGGATTTCACCCAAAAATCCGCCTTGCGCGTTAAGCCCTGCTGTGTGGGCGGAGCCTTTCTCGTGGACTGGGACGGATCTGAATGTGATTGACAGCAGACACCGGGTCTGTTTATAAACTCCCACTCCGCTCGCTTTAATCCGCCGTCCCATCCCAAAGATTGACGGCGCCGTAATAGACGGACACGCTCCCTGTTGTAAGCCGAACCCCCCCCCCATCCAGAATGTCGTCCCATCAGCCCCTCCCACTTCACATCCAAACCAAAGACTTCTGCCGCTGCTTTTTTAGTCCGCAGATAATTCGGTCGCCATTCCTGCTACTTTTATCCAGATCCAGCTCCAGGGATCAGAACGTTCACTAAGTGGCCTAGTATGGTGTCCCAGATTCAAACCCCCCCCCCCCCCCCCCTTACCCCCCCCCCAACATACAGGGAATATGTTTAGCATTAATACAGACTGGACTCAAATGCACCAACGTATTTAATGACATTTATATTAAATTCACGGCTCTGATCCTTCCTTATGTAACTGATGGTGTTGAATTATGAGCATCTGCTGTTAAAACCACAACTGATCCAATAGTTTTACAGTAAAAATAACTCATATTTATCATAAATACAGTAGGAGAGCATGAGCAGACAAACTACAGACTGCTTATTACAGAACAACGCACATTATGTCTAATGCAAAAACCAAAACAAACCAGATTATGTGCAGAAGTGTTTTATAGAGTCAAAGTAAATCTGAGTAGATGGATGTAAATATATGTTAAAAAGAGATAAAAAAAAAAAAAAAATAGAAGTTAAAAGCAGAAGAGTTTATTTTAAAGGTTCAACTGTGGAATAGAGTTCATTTAAAACGG
The DNA here is from genome assembly GCF_902148855.1 of Sphaeramia orbicularis. Taxonomy (NCBI): domain Eukaryota; kingdom Metazoa; phylum Chordata; class Actinopteri; order Kurtiformes; family Apogonidae; genus Sphaeramia; species Sphaeramia orbicularis. The sequence continues at coordinate 6,480,464 of NC_043964.1, forward strand.
AAAAAATGGACTTTATGTAAAAAAAAAAAACATTAAGTCCATCTGTATTTGAGAGGTACGGCTGGAACTGAACACAAGTACTAATAATTACACACACACACACACACACATACACACACACACACAAATACACACACATATATATAATTTTTTCTTTCTATTTGACTCCATGTCTTGTGTAGTTTAAACTGTAAAGCAACAGCATTAATACGTTCTCTTTCGGTCGGAGCCTTTTTCAGTCCAACTGGATAATTTGTCTCGTCTTCTGTTGTTTTGAAATGAATATACGACTGAAAATAAACTGACTTGACTAACTAACTAACTACATAAGCTAGCTAACTAACTAACTAACTAACTGACTTAGCTAACTAAGCTAACTTATCTATCTATCTATCTATCTATCTATCTATCTATCTATCTATCTATCTATCTATCTATCTATCTATCTATCTATCTATCTATCTAACTTTACGATACTAACTAACTAACTAAACTAAACTAAACTAAACTAAACTAACCAAGCTAACTAACAAAGTACTTAAGCTAACTAACAAAGAAACTAAGCTAATTTAACGAACTATTGCTGCGTTTCCACTACATGGAACTGGCTCGGCTTGACTCTGGTCCCAGGTCCTATTCCTGTAGATTGTTTCCATTACAGGATACTACCCACTTTACAGTACCTGGTCGTCATAGCGATGCGGTGCATTACTTCTGTGTTGTCTCCTCAGAGCCGCTGATAAACTCACTCTTTGCGTGTTGTCTCATCAAACTCACGCTGAATGTTTACGTCTGAACCTTCTCGACAAACCATGGTGTAGTTTTACAGACTGTCATCGTGTGGATTCACCTACTGCTGTGTTTACTGTAAACTTCTGCATCTGCTTTTTGTAAAAGGGCGGGTCACAGAGACGACTGTCTGACCAATCAGTGGTCTGCAGTGTTTACACGTCACCTTTTAGTATCTGGTCCCCAGTCCTGGAACCTCGGCGGAGGTGAGACCAAAAAACTAGTGCCAGGTACCAGACCCCAGGTCCTTTTTTGTAATGGAAACACAAAAAGGCCGAGTCGAGTCAAGTTAAGCTGGTACCAAGTGGTGGAAATACTACTTGCGGCAAAATAATAGAAAGAAATAGCGGCATAACTAAATAACCTAGCTAACTAAACTAACTAACTAAGCTAACTAACAAACTAAACTAACTTAACTATCTAAGCTAACTAACAAACTAAACTAACTTAACTAAGGAAACTCACAAACTAACAAACTTAACTAAGCTAACTTAACTAACTAAGCTAACTAAGCTAATTAACTCACTAACTAACGAACTAACCAACATTTCTCAGTTAAAGTGGATGATTTGACAGATTCTATTAATGGAAAAGCAGAATAAATTAAAACCACCAGAGCTGAAAACACAGAAAATAGACCAAAAAAAAAAACAAAAAACCTAATACAGACAAATAATCCAGGGCCTGAAGGAACAGGTTACTATGGCAACCACTCAGCACTAATTGAAGGTTTGACGGTTAAATTGAAGTTAAAAACCTAATTATGTAATGTCTATATTTGGTTTTTATGGGAAACATCTGGATGATCACTTTGTTTTAAAGGCACCTGAGGTCAAATGTGGTTTTATTCATGAATTCCCAGAGTTCCGTCTGTTTTTATCGGCATTTAACTGTGACCTACAACAACTTTTACGACTTTCAGAGCACCATAAAAAAAACTACGACTGGAAAAAAAAAATAAAAACAGCTTTTATTTAATACAGAGGATGAGTTTGGACCATTTTTATGTCTTTGTTCAGTCAGAGTGGAAAAGAGTCTGAACCTGGAAACATGAGCGATGGAAAGAAATGACTAAATATGATCACTTTTACATCTATCAGCCGCAGCATTTGAAGAATCTAAACCAGTAAAGACCCAGAACTACTTTATTCAGTCATTTATCAGCATTTATTCTAATATTACCCTCTGTTTTTGACATTTTTTCAGTATATATCCTGTATTTTTTATGTTTAATTCACTGATCATGTAGATGTTCATTAAAACTCACATTAAATTCAAAGGTTATTAAATAAAAAACTGAGAAAAACGGAAGAAAAAGGGACTTTTTCAGCAAAATCAATCATTAACTGAACATAAAAACAAACATCTACAACCTTCTTTTATTTGTTTTTCTTCAGTTGTGTTTCATTTGTAGTTTATTTTGTTCATGTTATTATTTTTTATTCATTTTATTTATTTTATTGATCATTTTAGCTGCTGGTTTAAAAAAACGCTGATTCTATTCATGTTTGTGGTTTATTTTGTTCATGTTTTGTTTTGTTGTTTTTTCCTCATGTATTATTTTGTAGGTTTTTTATTTTGTTTTTGTTCATTTTATTCATTATTTTGGCTGTTTTTGTTCATTACATTGCATTTTTTTATCCTTTTTTTCTTAATTTTTTCCTCATTATGTATTATTTTGTAGGTTTAGTATTTATTTTTGTGCATTTTATTCATTATTTTGACTGTTTTAGTTCATTTTATTGATAATTTTATCCCTTTTGTCGTTATTTTTTCCTCATGTATTATTTTGTAGGTTTTATATTTGTTGTTGTTCATTATTATTTGGCTGTTTTTGTTCATTTTATTGATAATTTTATCCCTTTTGTTTTTATTTTTTCCTCATTATGTATTATTTTGTAGGTTTTGTATTTATTTTTGTGCATTTTATTCATTATTTTGACTGTTTTAGTTAATTTTATTGATAATTTTATCCCTTTTGTCGTTATTTTTTCCTCATGTATTATTTTGTAGGTTTTATATTTGTTTTTGTTCATTATTATTTTGGCTGTTTTTGTTCATTTTATTGCTAATTTTATCCCTTTTTTTCTTTATTTTTTCCTTGTTGATTATTTTGTAGGTTTTTGATTTCGTTTTGGTCATTTTATTAATTATTTTTGGCTGTTTTTGTTTTTTTTCATTTTATTGCATATTTTATCCTTTTTTTCTTAATTTTTTCCTCATTATGTATTATTTTGTAGGTTTTGTATTCGTTTTTTTTATTTTATTCATTATTTTGACTGTTTTAGTTCATTTTATTGATAATTTTATCCCTTTTTGTCGTTATTTTTTCCTCATTATATATTATTTTGTAGGTTTTATATTTGTTGTTCATTATTATTTTGGCTGTTTTTGTTCATTATATTGCTCATTTTATCCTTTTTTTCTTTATTTTTTCCTCATTATGTATTATTTTGTAGGTTTTGCATTTGTTTTTGTTCATTTTATTCATTAACTGAACATAATCATCAGTATTTGACCTGTTTATTTTTTTTCTCGGTGGTTTCACTCAGAGGTGATTCTGTTTTAAAGCAGATTAAGGATGATCATCGTCGTCGTCGTGTGTGATTCATGAAGTCACATGTTGGCGTTTTGTTCATTATTTGCGACGCCCACAGAAAAGATGGCGATGGCGCATCCATTAGGGTTTATTGTCTGGAGTGTGAATGAAAAACCCCAGAAGAATGGACTCACTTTCACACACACAAACACAACCAACTCAGCTCCGTTCATTATGGAAGAAACTTCACATCATCAATTAATGCTTCAACATACGGTTCGTGGACCAGAATGGGCCGCCAACTAGTCCAACACGGTCCACGGGATGAAAATGAACAAACAGGTTCAGGTTCAGGTTCAGGTTCAGGTTCAGGTTCAGGTTCAGGTTCAGTGCAGTATGAGCTAAAGGGGGATCAGAACTAGGAATAAGAACACAACAAAGGATAAATTATGAGAAATACAAACTTTACTCTGTTTTAAGGTTAAAAAAAATAATAATAATAACATGAAAATATTTACATTTACAAACTATCCTTTCACAAAAATTTTTTTAAAAAGTCAAATTTTTCATACATTAATGTACATTTTGTTCTTGTTACTGTTTAATTTGTATTTGTTGATTCTTTTATTATTTTTGGTTTATTTCATTCATTTTTCTCACATTTTTGTTCATTTTGTTTTTACATGTTTTGTCTTGTTTATTTTGTTCATATTTGTTATAATAAGTTTTATTTTTTGTTTTTGTTATTTTTCATTTTTCTGCTAATTTTTTCTTACATTAATGTACATTTTGTTCTTGTTCGTGTCTATTTATTTGTTGATTCTTTTATTATTTGTGGTTTATTTATGTTCATTTTTCTCATGTTTTGGATTCATCACATATTTGTGCCAGTGTATTTTTTTGTGGATCTTTGTGGATTTTAGCACATTCTGTATGTTTTATCACATTTTAGTGTAAAAAATTCAAATTACATGAAAATATTTACATTCGCAAACTATCCTTTCACAGATAAATGAAAAAATGCAAATTTTTCTTACATTAATGTAGGTTTTGTTCTTGTTACTGTTTAATTTGTATTTATTTGTTGATTCTTTTTTTATTTTTGGTTTATTTGGTACATGTAGAAAAATGTAAACAACCTGAACAAACATGAACAACCTGAAATCTCTTAAAAATAGTTGTTGTATTTTTGTATATTTTATCGCATTTTTTGTGTTTCTTTGTGTATTTTTCTGAATTTTATGGGAAATTTGAGTTAAAAACAAACAAACAAAAAAACATTGACCGACATAAAGTTTTAGACACACTCTGCAGGAATGACTTTCCTTTTAGCATATTTTTGGAAGATTTTGTATTTTATTTAAAATTTTTGTGTTTTTTAGTGTATTTTATGATATTTTTTCATATGTTCTGGATATTTTATCACTTTTTTGCATGTTTTTTTGTGTATTTTAGTGAACTTAAGCACGTTTTGTATATTTTATCGCATTTTTTGTGGTTCTTACTGTATTTTTGTGGATTTTATGGGAAATCTGAGTAAAAAAAAACCCTAAGACAGAACAGTCGACCCACATAAAGTTTTAGACACACTCTGCAGGAAGGACTTTTCTTTTCATTGAAGTACTTCCACCTTAAAATACCACATTAATGTGAAGGATACGTGAGTTGTTGATTCTGTTAGCACTTCAGCTAATGCATCGCCCAGTTTGGACAAACCCGCTAAGTGCTGATATATTTAAGTGCAAATATATTTATGTGCAGATATATTTTAATGCAAATATATTTTAGTGCATTTTAGTGCAGATATATTTAAGTGCAGATATATTCACTTCTTTATTGAGTCTGTTTGTTCATACAAAATGAAACGTAATTAATTTAGATTTAACAATGATATTTAATTGTGATTAATCAAAATTAATCCACAGTAACCCTGTGATTAATCTGATGAAACCTTTTAATCGTTGGCAGAACTAATAATAATAATTATCATCTGTAATAAATGTTGAACTCAGTGGATTCAAACTGCCGGTTTAGTCCAGTTTCATCTTTTTCATTCACAGTTTTGTGTATTTGTTTCCAGTTTTTTTCAGTTTTGTCTCTGTAATAAAAGGTTTCACCTTTAATTTAAGGTGGAATGATGCTTTATCTGGTGTTTGGTTTGTCTGTTCAGTGGAAACGCCGTCGGAGGTTTTTCTTCTGTGATTACACAGACGAGATAAAAGGAGTGGACGACAGTTCAGCTGATAATGAAGGTCTGCAGGGAGGGGTTAGATGGAGTACACACAGTACACATAGGGTAGTACAAGTACACACAGGGTAGTACAAGTACACACAGGGTAGTACAAGTACACACAGGTAGTACAAATACACATGATGTGGTAAAAGTACACTGCAGTAAAAGTCTCCTCCTTCTCCTCCCCCTTCTTCTCCTCCTCCTCCTCCTCCTCCTCCTTGTGGGGTCTTTTGTCGTTCTTTGACTCCCTCCTTTCATTTCCTTTCTTTCTGATTGACAGCTCTGTTGTTCAATAGTCTGGTTCTTCCTTGTGTTCGTTCAGTTCCATCAGAGTTCATGACAACACGAAACAGAAATGTTTTACTTCCAGAGGAAACTAAAGAACCAGGAGGAGGGGGGGGTGAGGAGGAGGAGCAGGAGGAGTGGGGGGGTGAGGAGGAGGAGAAGGAGGAGGAGGAGGAGAAGGAGGAGGAGTGTACCGTAGTGAAGGAGTGTGTTGCTTCTCAGACTCTCAGGTGTTTTTATTTTTTTTCGTAGAACCTGAAACAGTTTGTTCAGATACATTTACTCATGTCCATGCGTCCTACATGTCTGTTGTCGGTAACCGGGGGCAACCAGCCCTAAGAGCCTACACTGGATCTATATGGTATTCATATTTGACATTATATGACACTCAGAAACATTTTTTGTGTTTTATAGTGGATTCTTTGTGTATTTTGTTGTTTTTTTGTATGTGTTTTGTATATGTTATTGCATTTTGTGTTTTATTTAATGTATTTTTTGACCGTAAAAGAAGTATTTGTTCTGTAAATTTAACAAGACTTGTTTGTTAATTGACAAATATCTTGTGTAATTACAGGAGGTTTCACAACAAAAATGTTGAATAAATGTATTTTTGTGAGTGTATAACATGTATAAGCACTGATAAACTGTCCAAATACAATTTTTATCAGTGGATTGGACAACTGAGTCTCATTGGAGATTATTTATATATATATTTATAGGTAATTTGATTGTTTTAATACATGTAAATATTCTTTATTAAACATTAAAAACTCAAAAAAATATGCAAAATCTCATGTAAAGTTAGGGCAAAAAACTATTTTAATTAGGGAAAATTACCGTATTTTTATGAGATGGTTATTTTCCTTTATTTAACAGTATTATTTTGGTGCCTCAGTTGCTGGAATAATACTGTTTTTTCACGATTATTATTATTTTTTTTACAGTGTAGGTAGTTTTGAGTCCTGATGCAGTATTTTTCTGGTACTTTTACTTCAATAAAACATGTAAATACTTCTTGTTACACAGCTCAGCCCAAAAAACCACTCATGAACCAACGTGTTCCGTCTTCAAACGGTAAAAGCAGCAGAATTTTTTTTTTTTTTCTGGTTAAAACTCAGTATTTGATTGAAGTGTTCAAATAAAAGCAGCGTTCAATAAGTGCAGGAAGTGGAAGTGTTTCCAGATGCAGGTCTGCTCGCTGGAATCCACCACACACTCATATTGATGCTCCGTCGAGGTGCTTTTGTTATTATTATGGTCTGTTTTAGTGGTTCTTAGTATTCCACACACATGCAGCTGCTTTTATCAAACGGCTCAAACGTCTGCAGATTCAAATTCACCGTCTGATTAAAAAAAAAAAAACAAACCCAGAGGAGCCGCTGTGGAGCTTCTGCTGAAATGGTAACTTTCCAAACCCTTTTTTTTTTGGGTGCCCCAGGGCATTATGGGAAGGAGACCCTGCGTCCTGGAGGTCCAGACCTGCACAACTTCATCTCCTCTGGGTTCGTGACGCTGGGACGAGGACATCTGAAAGGTAACGTCTGCTTCACCTGGTTCTGATAAAGACGGATCTGAACATTTATGAACAGGTTTAGAAAAGAAGAGCAGGAGAAAGGATTTAGAAATGTAGAAATAGAACAGTTAGAATTATAGACAATACAAGTAGAATAGATTAGAAGAGAAGAGAACAGAAAAAAAATAGACTAGACTAGACTAGACTAGAATAGAACAGAAAAAAATAGAATAGAATAGAGTACAACAGAACAGAATAGAACAAAACAAAATGAAATAGAAAAGAATAAAATAGAACAAAACAAAATAGAATAGAATAGAATAGAACAGAAAAAAATAGAATAGAACAGAAAAAAATAGAACAGAAAAAAATAGAATAGAGTACAATAGAACAGAATAGAACAAAATAGAACAAAACAAAATAGAATAGAATAGAACAGAAAAAAATAGAATAGAATAGAATAGAACAGAAAAAATAGAATAGAATAGAATAGAATAGAATAGAACAGAAAAAAATAGAATAGAATAGAACAGAAAAAAATAGAATAGAGTACAATAGAACAGAATAGAACAAAACAAAATAGAATAAAATAGAACAAAACAAAATAGAATAGAAGAAAATAGAACAGAACAGAATAGCCTTTATTGTCTGTTTTCCTCCAATATTAATAAAACTCCAGTTTTACAGAAATAACAATAGAGAGAATATAAAATTACAAAAAATAAAAAATAAGAAAATAAAATGTAGATTTTACTGTTTCACACAGTAACATAAGAATAAAGCAAAGTAGAATAAAAATGGACAAAATATGAATAGACACAAATTTACAATATTAACAGTATATCTATCTATCTATCTATCTATCTATCTATCTATCTATCTATCTATCTATCTATCTATCTATCTATCTATCTATCTATCTATCTATCTATCTATCTATCTATCTATCTATCTATCTATCTATCTATCTATCCTTCTCCTCCATCCTTCTCTCCTTTGTGTCCGTGGTCTTCCTTTCTTCCTTTCTTCCTTTCTTCTCTTCCATCCTTCTGTCCTTTGTGTCCGTGGTCTTCCTTTCTTTCTTCTTGTGCTCTCTAAACCTGCTCTGTGCTTGTTTCCACAGCGCAGCATTCCATGGATGAGTCGGCCCAGATGTCCTGGCAGACCGACCTGGACCTGCCCATGTCCTACGGTAGGACCCCCCCCACACACACACACACACTGGGGTGCCCCTGTGCTTCTACTTTAACTCCTCATCTTCTATCTGTGCAGTTTTCAGGTCTGATGAGGGAAAAACAACACATTTGGAAAAAAAACAAAACATAAGCTTTTTTTTAAAGCACAGATGTCTTTTCTGCAGAATTAGACACTTTCCTTCTTTTTATTTCTCCAAAAGTTCCACCAAAAACTACAAAGTCTCCCCCAAAAATCCTCTTTTCTGTGTGTTTTGGTTCAATAAATGGAAAATATGCAGAAGAATCCACATAATGAACGGCCTTTCACTGACAGGAAGTGAATGGAGGAGTTTATAAGACGTGTCTGAGCAGAAAAACAGAAGGGCTCCAACTCCAGCAGGAGTTTTGGACTCAGCTGTAAACGTCTGAATGGAGTCGGACAGTAAATGTGAGGCTGATGAAGGTGTACAGTTATTATGGGATGTTCTGGTGCTAAGTGACCGTTCTGACCTTGTTTATTGGGTTCAAACAATAAACCGAACAGAAAACAGAGGATGGTGGTGTTTACCTTCGCTGCAGGGTATTGGCATCAGTTCATCGTCCGTCCGTCCGCCTGTATGTGCAGAAACTGTGGGGTGGACCAGTGGTTCTCAGTGGGGGGGGGGTGGGGGGGGAGTCAATGATAAGGTGAGGGGAGATCACTTCACTGTCACTTTCTCAACTTTATCGACAAGATATTTTTCCCTTGTTCCTTTGGCAGATTTTTGTTGTTGTTGTAGGTTGGGTTTTTTTTTGCTTACTTCTAAATTTTTTCTGCTTAACTTAATTTTTTTTTGTTCCTTAATTCTAGATTTTTATTTAGTTATTTATTAATTTTGCTTAATTCGACATGTTTTTGAATAATTCAAAAGCAATTTTTGCTTAATTCTAGATTTTTTTTTTTTTTTGCTTAATTCAAGTTTTTTTTTCCGCTTAATTCAAGATTTTATGTTTTTACATAATTATAGTTTTTTTTTTCTTAATTATAGATTTTTTTTTCTTATTTCAAGATCTTTTTTGCTTAATTCTAGATTTTATTTTGCTTTATTCTAGATTTTTTTTGCTTAATTCTAGAGTTTTTTTTTTTTGCTTAAATCAAGATTTTTTTTCTGCTTAATTCTAGATTTATTTATTTTTTTTTAATTCAAGTTTTTTTTTTTTTTGCTTAATTATTTATTTATTTATTTATTTAGCTGAATTCAAGCAAAAAACTATCTGCCAATGGAACAAGTGAAAATGTTCTTGTTCAGATCAGTGTAAATCAGATTTTCCAGATCTATTGTCTATAAATCAGTTCTTCTGTCTCAGTGTAAAGTTCCTCTGTAGGTGATTCTGTCTGATTTTAAGTGTGATGAGATACTTGGACTAGAAATGAGACAAATACACTTGGTCAGATTTAGATTTTATTCAGTGTAAACCTCCATTTCTTCTTCCATTCTTTCCTTTCTTTCACCTTTGATCTCATGTTTTTTTGTCGTTAACCTCTTCTTTTTCCTCTTTTTCTTCCTTTTTTTTCCTTAATTTTCTCGTATCCTTGCTCTTTCTTTGTGCAACGTTCTCTTAAATCCTTGAATTTGTCGTTTCTTTGCCGATTAAATATTTCCTATAGATTCAAAGTCCAACCCTCTGACTCTTCTTCAGTTTGACCTTTGACCTCTTCGCTGTTCTTGAAGGTTAAAGTTCTTTGAGCGTCACCGAACAAACAAACGGATCCATCATCCACTTGTAAATCCACCGTTTCGTATCAGATTTGGTTGCGTTCGAGTGCTGTTTGATTGTTTGCGTGGGCGGTCGTAGTGAAGCAGAGCTAACGAGCTGCTCAACAAAGCTCCGAGTGACGGCGTTAATATTCATGCATCCGTGATGACGAGCAGAAACACAACAGTTCATGGATGCAGGATATCAGCCAGCGTGGTGCCTTCACTGTCCGTCCGTCATTCCACTGCTGCATTTATGTGTTCGTGTTTGTCGTGTCATCAGGACATTGAAGTCAATTTACAGGAAGTTTGTGTTGAAGTCAACAAATAAACGACGCAATCTGACGAAAACCGTGTGAACTGTAGTTCTGGTTCACAGTGAATGGAACGCATGTGTTGGTTCCAGACGTTTATGATCATGTGACTAATCCTGTGGTTCTGCTTTAACTTCCTGAACTTTAGCTGTTTGAGGTTTCAGTCTGAGGAGAGTAAAAACAACACATTTAAAAAAAAAAAAGTACCTTTAAAACAGACTTCACTTTTCTTTAGACTTTTATGTCTTCTCTCTGTAGCACTTTGAGATTCTGTTGAATGAAAAGAACTTTATGAATGCAATGTATTATTATTATTATTATTATTATTATTATTATTATGTGTTTATCTGATAATATTTAACTAAAAAACTCAAACTTCTCACCAACATATAATAAATGACATATTCTTAAATAAATATAGAATATATTCTTGGTTCAATAGTTGCTAAATTTCGAGATGAATCAAAACAACTAAAAGTTTTTCACTGGATGGAACTGAATTTCATCCTCCTCTTCCTCATGGTCTTCACCTCCTCCATCCACTGACGTGCATCCCTCCTCTTCCTCCTCTTCTTCATCCTCCTCCTCTTCCGCCTCTTCCTTCTCCTCCTCCTCCTCCTCTTCCTCGGGGTCTTCACCTCTTCCATCCACTGACGTGCATCCCTCCTCTTCCTCCTCTTCTTCATCCTCCTCCTCTTCCGCCTCTTCCTTCTCCTCCTCCTCCTCCTCTTCCTCGGGGTCTTCACCTCCTCCATCCACTGATGTGCATCCTTCCTCTTCCTCCTCTTCCTCCTCCTCCTCTTCCTCCTCTTCATCCTCCTCCTCTTCCTCTTCCTCCTCTTATTCCTCCTCTTCCTCCTCTTCCTTCTCCTCCTCCTCCTCTTCCTCGGGGTCTTCACCTCCTCCATCCACTGATGTGCATCCTGCTTAATTACTTTTTCATGAGTTTCTCCCTGTTTTTCTCCTGGGGGGATTGCTTCCTCTCCCCTCCCTCCATCCCAATCCACTTAAGGTGACCTTGTCTTATTGGGACACAGTGCTGCAGCCCCCCCCCCCCCCCCCCCCCCCCCCCTCCACCATCACCCCCCCCTCTGTGCTGTAATCCCTCCAGACCTCCAGTATCTGTGCATGGCCATGTGGCGGTGAAGCTAAGTGCAAATGGAGGGAAACGGTGCCAAGTCGGTATCACTTCCCCAGTTTTACCTCCATTACTCAGTCCTTAACCTTCCAGTATCTGAGTGAGCAAATTATACACACTTTACACTTCATGTTATTAAAGGTCATGTCAGTTTTCACAGTTTGTTTTAGGTCAGAATTCAAAAGTTGTTCCTTTTTTGCATGAGTTTTACAACTCGGACCCATCCACTAAAGTCATCCCATAGTAAACGATATTAAAATACAGCAGGTGAAACCTTCAGGAGTTTATGATTTAAGGTTATTTTTAAAAAATTCTGTGGTAACAAGGATCTAATTACAATTCTTTTTAATGGGTATTATTGTCATGAAATGGACAGAGTATATTTTGGGTTTTTTATGGGTATTTTTGGTATGAATTGGACATAGAACAGAACACAAACATGTCTAATAAATTGTTAGTTTGTTTTCTAAATGGTCCCAGTTCTTCCTCCTTCATCATTAATGACAGTGTTGTAGTGTCACTGAAGGCCTCTGGTGAATGAACTCCTCCCCCTGGTGGATTATCTGTCTATTGTATGTATTTAATTGTATACATCAGGTTTTTCAAGACAAAACATATCACACTGATCATGCAGAGGGCTTCATAACTCATGGATTAAATATGATACGTTTGGCGTTAAAGGGTTAATTTCCTACACTAACACCCTTCTACCAAGTGAGTACAAAATACACACTGACACGTTTAACATTTGACCTAGAACCAAAAATAATACTAATATGAACCAATTTTGTTGTTAATCACTGACAGATGACAGGAGGAAAAAATTAAAAATTACATTTTTATGTGGTATATCGGGAAAAAGACATGCTTTTTACATCAAAAATATGGTGTGTTTCCATTACAAACATGACATTTAAGGGGTTAAAATATGACAGTTATTGAGTATTTAGTGTTTTTGTTTAGGGATCAAGTTGATGAAATTAAAAAAAAAATGTAAAAAAAAAAACAAACCAAAAAAAACACCTTAAAAACAAACTGGATGAAAAACATTTCCCCATTATTCCATGATGTGCTTTAGTTTATTAGACGGACCTCTGTGATACTGGGTTAAAGCTGCTGCGACCAAACAGTAACTGAAAACTTAGCTCTTCCCAGATCAATAAACCATGTGACGTGTCATCGTCTGAACACTCATGTTTACCAAACGAACCATGAACGCATCGAACAGCGCTGACTCCAGCTTTTCCTGCATCTGCTTCCTGATCTGGTGTCATATGAAATCCAGTCGAATCATCGCTGTGTCTTTTTTCAGGACGAGGAGGTGTTGGTATCACACACAAAAAAGTAAAGTCAGGGTCTGGTATACTTCCTGGAATGCAATGGTGGGGACATTAAAGGGTACAGGGTATGTGCAGATCTGTGTACACTGAATTTATGACCCTTTAAGACAAAAAAAAATGGCCTAAAATATAAAAAAAACCATATGATGAAATGCACAAAAATATGCTAAATACACAATAAGAGTATCAGCAGATCTGTGGACGCTGAATTTATGAGCCTTTAGGGGGAAAAAATGACCTAAAATATAGAGGAAAAAAATGCTAAAATGCACAAAAATACACTAATAACACAAAAAATACAAAAGATATGCTAAAATACAGTAAAATGTGCTAAAATGCACAATAAACACTAAAATACACCAAAAAAAAAAAAAAAAAAACTTGAAAAATGACCTAGAATATACAAAAAAGCTTAAATTAACAAAAAAAATAAAGATACACAAAAAATATGCTAAATTCAAATTAATGTGGAATTGTGTAAGCTGAATTTATTACTTTTAAAGACATTTTTAAGGCATATTTGGTCACATTTAAGATCCTATATTCATATCCTATATTCATATAAAAACAGTACAACAGGCCACGTACTTATTATACACTAATATGTACAAAAAAGACACAAAATAATACATTAATATTTATTTAAAATACATGCCAAAATACACCAAACAGACACTAACATACACTAAAAAACACAAAAAATCCCAAAAAATGTAAAATATATAAAACATATGCTAAAATACAGTAAAATGCACAAAAAACACTAAAATACATTAAAAAAAAAAAAGATTTTAAAACATTTGAAAGACTGTGTGTGTGTGTTTTGGGGTCGCCTGCAGATTCATATCCATCTGAACACTCGTATTCTATTATTATCTGAAATGTGAAAATAAACGGGTTATGACGGGTGTTTGGATTTTCTGAAACAGACTTTTTCTGAAACAGACTTTTTCTGAAATACAACTCAGACTTCTGGTTTCAGGAGGATTTGGAACCTGTGTTTTCCTGCAGGTTTAATTCAGATCCAGGTTCGTGTCTGAGGACCATCAGAGGTCACAGGTTTAAGTCCAGAGTTCATAAATACACGGAATATTTGACAGAAACTCTGCTGTTTTTTTTCTGAGTTTAAACTCAGTTTGAGCCTCTTTGTAAAAGACGACCTTCAAAAGTTTTCAGTGCTTTTATTTATTTATTTATTTTAGTGGACGGTTCAGTGGATAAGTGCATAATTAATATAATTAATATTTTCACACACTTGTTTGAGGAGGTTTGGAGTTTTTCAACCTTCATCGTCTGTAAATGTTCTGTCATTTATTCAACTGGGTTTCACTGGTTAATCAGTGTTTACAGTTTTAGTCTTTTTTTTTTTTGCTTCTTTTCATCATGTTGTTTTATTATTTTTTACATTCTCTTACTTTTGTTCATTTTGTTAATTTCAGTTATCATTTTACTTGTTTTTCTTCATTTTGTTGCCCTTTTTAACTTTTTTTTCTTCAAATTACTTCCATTCATAGTTTATTTTGTTACTGTTACTTATTATTTTTTGTTGGTTTATTTTTCATTTTTGTTAATTTTACTCATTATTTTTAGTTGTTTTTGTTCATTTGGTTGATTTTATATGTGTGTGTGTATATATATGTATATATATGTATATATATATATATATATATATATATATACACACACACACACACACACACACACACGTTTGTCTGGTTTATGCAGTTTTACCTATAAATCCATATCTATTGAGTCATAAATCTTACTCTGAAGAGGTGAAACAAGTACTGTATATTCTCCTTAAAATAAGTCTTTTTTCCATTCTATAATCCTTAGATAATCTTTTCTTATTTTAAGAAAACTTGATAAGTGTAATTTTCTTCCTGCACTTACAGATAATTATATATGAAATAGAGTTTAATTTTCTTATTTTTGGACAAGGCCTTTTTTTTTTAAATTACAGTGCATACCCTATAAATAATGACAGTTACACATTTTCCCTCCTTGTTTTTTTTTTTTTTTTTTCAATCCAGTCCAAATGTGTTGAGGGTAAACAGTTCCTATGTCCTCCACACAAATGGAGCTGGTTTTATTATAAATATTGTTTAAATTAGTTTTAAATTAGTTAGTTGTAAATTTCCCTATGGGATGAATAAAGTATCTATCTATCTATCTATCTATCTATCTATCTATCTATCTATCTATCTATCTATCTATCTATCTATCTATCTATCTATCTATCTATCTATCTATCTATCTATCTATCTATCTATCTATCTAATATCTACTGGGGTTCAGTTCAAAATGAAAATTGTTGGAATGAGTCAAATAATCTGAACAAGATTAAGTCTCAAGAAGTAAATAAATCTAAAAAAAAAATCTTTTAAGGTAAATATTCCACATTCAGGTCAGTTTATCTACATCAGCTGTTCCTTTTCTGTACGTTTGTGAATGAACTGAAAACACATGGATCTAAACTCCAACACTTTGATGACACAGAGGTTTGAGTTAAAGCTCAGTCAGTTCATCGTCACAGCGACACACAGACCGGCGTACGAACCAATCAGCTCCCGGTCGTGGAGGGGTTGGACTTTTACTCCACATCCAACCTCCCACGCGTCTCCGCACGGCGCTGGAATTACAAATGGACGCCTGGTAAATGTATGCAAAGCAGCGCTGGCTTTTCATCCTTTGAATGTTTGCTGTGAATGGACGGAGCCGCTCTCCGCTCGCCCACGTGTTTCCGCCGTCCGTCAGTTGGTCGTCCTACACACACCTTTTTCATTCATAAACTCACAGCAGAACATGTTGAAACAGACCGGATGTGATATAAGAGCAGAGTGGGCGTCGACGTAGGCCTGTGAGCCGCACCGTCCCCTGGGCGTTGTCCTGGAAAAAAAAAACAACGACCGCGCAATGACGAAGAAAAGCCGAGCGGGCTGATCAGAGGTGTGGAGGTCTGTTGGCTCTGATGTAAAGCATCTGTCGGAGGTTGTTCCTGGAGCTGTGAGGCCATGTTCCTCTAGAACTCATTAGGAGGTGACACCGACTGGGAGCCTGCAGAAATGCATGATGGGTCGTTAGAATATTGACCCGGTGTTCACTCTTATTCATAAAGGTTTACAGAAGCATCAGCGTCAGTGATGTAAAAATCGGACCAATCGCCCTGGAGCTTACCGGCCAAATGAAAAGCTTTGGGAAATGTATCCAGATGCCGTTTATTCTCACCCAGTTCTGTGTATTTATTCTATTACAGAAATAGCCCATGTTTGGGTCATATTCCAATCAGATCTGTCAAAAAGTCAAATTCCAACTTGATATCATTGATACTGATTTATTGGATCAATCCACTTCCTATCTGTTCTAATGGGAAAATTTTTCAAAGCTGCACCAAATCCAGAATCAGATCTGGATCGAAATAATTTCAATACCGTGTGTTGACATCATCATACAGAAGCTGTATACCAAGTCTGAAGTCAATCAGAACTGGAGTTTGGGAGAAAAAGACGATTGAAATGTTTTCCCCATAAGAGCCCATGTTAAATTTTCCGTCAGTTCCAGATCCAGAAGAAGATCCTGATCAGCATGTGGACATCATGTTTGGGTCATCTGCCCATCAGGGCTGGACTGTAGACATTCACACTGGATATCATTTATCCACTATATATTATATTATTATTATAATTATTATTATTATTATTATTGTTATTATTATTATTATTATTATTATTATTATTATTATTATTATTACAGTATATATTTATATACTGAGTTATTGCATCCATCCACTTCCTATCTCTTATAATGGGGACATTTTTCAAAGTGGCATCAAATCCAGAATCAGATCCGGATCCAAATCATTTCACTAACTTTTGTCGACATCATCATAAAGAAGCTGTATACCAAGTTTGAAGTCAATTGTAATTGTAGTTTTGAAGAAGAAGACGATTGAAAGTTTTGTAACGGACGACAGACGCTGCCTGTGGACACCAGCTCACAGCCTGTCGGCCGGTAAACTAAAGACCACTTCATGTGCATCAGGGGTGTTCAACCCTGGTCCTCAAGGGCTATTGTCCTGCAGGTTTTAGATGCATCCCTCTTCCAGCACACCTGACACTCATTATCAGTGTTCTGCAGAGCTGGATGATTGGCTTGTCGTTTGAATCAGGTGTGTTGGAAGAGGGAAACATCTAAAACATGCAGGACAGTAGATCTGAAGGACCAGGACTGGACACCCCTGATTTACATCCACATGAAAACTGGGACCAGTGTCTGATCTGTGGAGTTCTGAGATTATGGGTGTTTTCACATCTGAATTTTGTTCTGATTCAGGGAGTAATCTATTACAGTGTATTCCAATGTGTTCCAGTGTGTGTCACCTAGTTTGCGTTGGTGCTCATCCCCTTCATGTTCTCACTGAAAATCTGGAATACTTCGTAGTTTTTGTTCGTGTTATCAAACATTTCAAATTTATGCTTGTCTTCTAAAAATGCCACTCAGACACTGTAAACCAGTGTTTTTCAACCTTAGGGTCGGGGCCCCACATGGGGTCGCCTGGAATTTCTAGTAATTGATCAAAATAAATAATAAAATAAAAATTAGCAACTAATAACAAATATATATGGTGAGTAGAGAGTGACAATCACAATAAAAGACAAGACAAACTCTGAAACTGCTGCACTGTGGTTCTGTTTATCTGTCAAATGTTCATTGTGGTCAGTTTCAGATGCTGCAGCTCTTTCATAATTCATAGTTTCAGTTCTTGTTTGTTCAGTATTAACTGTCAGCCTTGGAAATCACAGCTGGACTGACTGTACAGATCCTGACCAAGGAAAATCAAATTCTCACTTTGTGCAGTAATCTACACCTGGATTTACTGCTTCTGTCCAGAATAACATACATTATATAGACTAAATGTCCTCTAAAATTAACTTTTATTTGTAACATAGTATAGCAAACTGTTACATGATCAAAAGCAAATTCATTTTAGCCCAAAAATGTCTCCGTTTTGAATGTCTGGGGTCACCAGAAATTTGTGATGTTAAAATGGGGTCATGAACCAAAAAGGTCGGGAACCCCTGCTGTAAACCGACCATTCTGCTGGGTGATTGAACCCAGCTCAGACCACCTCCTCCATTGGTCTCAGCTCGGTTGTTTTGTTTCCAAGACGGAGTGCGATTACTTTGACATGTGAACAATGGAACCAAAGAAAGGACTTGTTTGGGAGCGACGGCTCCAGTCGATCCAGATGTGAAAACAGCCTCAGATAATAAGCCTGTTTCATTAAACTGATTGTGGGATCCCTCAGGGCACCATCTGAGGCCCCATTATTTATCTGTTTACGTTCATGTATTTTCAGATGTGGGTCTACAGACGGACCCTGACCACACTGACCCCGTTTACAGATGCACTAATACTCAAATCAGTATCTGACTTATGGAGTAATGAGATTATCAGTGATAATTAGTGGTGATGTCCTGATCTGGAGTTTTTTGCTTCCAGTCCCATCTGATTGTTTTTAGGATTAGTTTTGCCGATACTGATCTGCTACCGATCCCATACCGACTTTTTACAATGAAATTTTGATTTAAATTTGGAGTCGTTATTTATAGGTTATTATTCTGTTATTTTACTGTAGATCACAGTTGGTCTGAATGTGGAACCTGAACCAAAACAACTGTGACACCTTTGACTCTGAAGAACTTTAGGATCATTTTTGCACTTTCCAAATTCAGACTGTAGACAAATTAGAACCTTTGGCGGGCCAGTTTTGGCCCACAGACCGTATATTTTCCACTGCTGCAGCAGGTCTATGGACGGGTCCGTCCAGGTATTATATGGGGGTGGGTTCTGCGCCGTATGTTAGTGATGCGTGGATCAGCCTGTGACTGTGGGGCGGGTTGGGGCGGGTCAAAAGAATGTCAGTTTATTTGTGGGTCGGGTCAAATAATTCCACAAAAGCCCTGCAGGTTGAAAAAAAACAACTCACGCATCATGTTTAAGTGAAAGTGAAACTGTTGTGCAGCTAATTTTCCGTTTCCCTAGCTTCGAAAACTTTAATTTGCGGGGGCAGGATGTGTGT
Source organism: Sphaeramia orbicularis (assembly GCF_902148855.1). Taxonomy (NCBI): domain Eukaryota; kingdom Metazoa; phylum Chordata; class Actinopteri; order Kurtiformes; family Apogonidae; genus Sphaeramia; species Sphaeramia orbicularis. The sequence continues at coordinate 6,499,608 of NC_043964.1, forward strand.
CGTGCCCCCGCCCCCCCTCCAGATCGGCCTGATCTCATTACTAAATCCGGTCCGATCTGATCTACTAAAAAATGCCAGATCAGCAGCTGATACAGATCTGTAGATCAGATCAGGACGTCCCTAATAATTAGTCTCATGCACTTCTGAAGTGCATGTAAACGCATCACATCTAATTATCTGATTAATAGCAGTTACTGGATTTTTATGGTTCCGTAAACAGGCTCAGTGTTTCCGAACTCCATTTTTAACTGTAGTGTCGTCGCAGTCCAATTCCAGCAGTTATCGCTGTGTCTTTGTGTTATCTGTGTTGTTTTGTGTGTTTTGCTGGTGTTTGTGTGTTTTGTGTGTTTTGCTGGTGTTTGTGTGTTTTGCTGGTGTTTGTGTATTTTGTGTGTTTTGCTGGTGTTTGTGTATTTTGCTGGTGTTTGTGTATTTTGTGTGTTTTGCTGGTGTTTGTGTGTTTTGTGTGTTTTGCTGGTGTTTGTGTGTTTTGCTGGTGTTTGTGTGTTTTGTGTGTTTTGCTGGTGTTTGTGTGTTTTGCTGGTGTTTGTGTGTTTTGCTGGTGTTTGTGTGTTTTGTGTGTTTTGCTGGTGTTTGTGTGTTTTGTGTATTTTGCTGGTGTTTGTGTGTTTTGTGTATTTTGCTGGTGTTTGTGTGTTTTGTGTGTTTTGCTGGTGTTTGTGTGTTTTGTGTATTTTGCTGGTGTTTGTGTGTTTTGTGTGTTTTGCTAGTGTTTGTGTGTTTTGCTGGTGTTTGTGTGTTTTGCTGGTGTTTGTGTGTTTTGTGTGTTTTGCTGGTGTTTGTGTGTTTTGTGTGTTTTGCTGGTGTTTGTGTGTTTTGTGTATTTTGCTGGTGTTTGTGTGTTTTGTGTGTTTTGCTAGTGTTTGTGTGTTTTGCTGGTGTTTGTGTGTTTTGCTGGTGTTTGTGTGTTTTGTGTGTTTTGCTGGTGTTTGTGTGTTTTGCTGGTGTTTGTGTGTTTTGTGTGTTTTGCTGGTGTTTGTGTGTTTTGCTGGTGTTTGTGTGTTTTGTGTGTTTTGCTGGTGTTTGTGTGTTTTGCTGGTGTTTGTGTGTTTTGTGTGTTTTGCTGGTGTTTGTGTGTTTTGTGTGTTTTGCTAGTGTTTGTGTGTTTTGCTGGTGTTTGTGTGTTTTGCTGGTGTTTGTGTGTTTTGTGTGTTTTGCTGGTGTTTGTGTGTTTTGCTGGTGTTTGTGTGTTTTGTGTGTTTTGCTGGTGTTTGTGTGTTTTGTGTGTTTTGCTGGTGTTTGTGTGTTTTGTGTGTTTTGCTAGTGTTTGTGTGTTTTGCTGGTGTTTGTGTGTTTTGCTGGTGTTTGTGTGTTTTGTGTGTTTTGCTGGTGTTTGTGTGTTTTGCTGGTGTTTGTGTGTTTTGTGTGTTTTGCTGGTGTTTGTGTGTTTTGCTGGTGTTTGTGTGTTTTGTGTGTTTTGCTGGTGTTTGTGTGTTTTGCTGGTGTTTGTGTGTTTTGTGTGTTTTGCTGGTGTTTGTGTGTTTTGCTGGTGTTTGTGTGTTTTGTGTGTTTTGCTGGTGTTTGTGCAGTAGCCGTAGGGGAGCGCATCACTACAAACACATTAGTTGTTTTTGGAGTCGTCACCATCGATCGGCACTGGCGTTTGGGTCGGAGGTTGTGTTGGCGTTGTCACATTCCAGATCTACTGATGACCATTAGCCAACTCCTGCTGCTGCCACGCACTCACAACCGAAAATAAAAGACACAGACGATCTACAACACAGTCCATAATAAAAACACACACTGTGTCCAGAGGCTTTTCTGTGATTTACACCCAAGTGTCCACAGAAAAGTAGACGCACACAGATACGCATAAAAAAACAGACAGATATGAACAAAAAAACAGATATGAACAAAAAAACACACAGATATGAACAAAAAACACACAGATATGAACAAAAAAACACACAGATATGAACAAAAAAACACACAGATATGAACAAAAAAACACACAGATATGAACAAAAAAACACACAGATATGAACAAAAAACACACAGATATGAACAAAAAAACACACAGATATGAACAAAAAAACACACAGATATGAACAAAAAAACACACAGATATGAACAAAAAAACAGATATGAACAAAAAAACACACAGATATGAACAAAAAAACAGATATGAACAAAAAAACACACAGATATGAACAAAAAAACAGATATGAACAAAAAAACACACAGATATGAACAAAAAAACACACAGATATGAACAAAAAACACACAGATATGAACAAAAAACACACAGATATGAACAAAAAACACACAGATATCCCCCACAGGTCCTAAAATCCACCTCAGATTTCTGTAAAAACACAAAAACTCCAGGTTTGTTTCCACTCGTCTCCGTTGGATTTGTCTCCAGTCGTTTCTTGAACGGTGTCGAAGGTCTGCCGTCAACACTTTAGCCTCATGTTTATCCATTAAAGGGCACATTTCCTGTTTAGTCTGGATAACTGGATGTTTTTCTGCCCTGAGACGAGTCCTTGAATGTAACACGAAGCACAAAAGCCCTTGAACACAACATCTGCAGCAGCAGCAGTCGTCTTTAAAGAGTCTGTGTGTCTTATTTCTGTCTACACTGTAAAAAATCTAACTCTGACCAAGTGTATTTTTCTCATTTCTAATCCAAATATCTCATCACACTTAAAATCAGACAGAATCACCTAAAGAGGAACTTTTCAGTGAGATATAAAAACTGATTTATAGACAATAGATCTGGAAAATCTGATTTCAACAAATCTGACCAAGATCATTTTCATTTGTTCCATTGGCAGATTTTTTAGCTTAATTCCCAAATTTTTTTTGCTTATTCAAGATTTTTTTTTCCTTAATTCAGTTTTTTGGCCTTAATTACATCTATCTATCTATCTATCTATCTATCTATCTATCTATCTATCTATCTATCTATCTATCTATCTATCTATCTATCTATCTATCTATCTATCTATCTATCTATCTATCTATCTATCTATCTATCTATCTACCTACCTACCTACCTACCTACCTACCTACCTACCTACCTACCTACCTATCTTAATTCAAGATTTAGCAAAAAAAAAAAAAAAAAAAATCTGCCGGTGGAACTAGTCCAACGGCATATTTATAGACATTCAATGACATTCATTTGACCTTTCAAGGTCAAAGGTCATGGCACCAAATGAAAGCCCATATATGACTTCCTATCTATTGCCAATAGTAATTCAATAGATATCAATATCCTCAACTGTTTTACAGTTCTAGCACTTTGAAATGTGTCCCATTATAAACCAATGGGGATTTAGAAAATTTCAAAAATTCATAAAAAATTCACGGACGACAACTGATAAAAATAGTCCATCAGACCTTTCAAAGTACGCAGAGGGGGTTTACTGTTGAACTGCAGCTGTTTTCGTCTGAACACAGAGTTAAACTAACAGAGTTAAACTAACAGAGTTAAACTAACAGAGCTAGGCTAACAGAGCTACGCTAACAGAGCTATAGTGTAAACTCTCAGCGTGTCAGCATTATAAAAGTGTTATTTTATTCACTAAAATAAGAATCTATGAGTCTGAGTTTGAAGAAGAAAATTTAATGATTCCATAAAAATCTATTTCAGTTCATTTTATCCATGTTTTAGTTTAATTTTACTGTCTTTTATACCAGTTGTATCGACCTTTAATCTGTTGAAGCCCCCATAGTCTAGTTTAACCACCTTTAAGTCTGATTTAACCATCAGATATTTTGGTTTTACAGTGTTTTAGACTTATTTGACCAAATTGACCTGTTTTAACATCTTTAAGTTGTATTTTCCTGTCTTTTACACTGGTTTAACCAACCTTTAGTCTGTTAAAACCATCAGTTAGTTTGGTTTTACTCAAACTTATTCTAGTTTAACCAGCTATTATGTTCTTTTATTATCTTTTACTTCATGTTATTCATCGTTTAGTTTAGTTTTACTGTCTTTTATATTAGTTTTATCAACCTTTAGTCTGTTTTAGCCACCTCTTAGTTTGGTTTTATTATATTTTACTCTAGTTTAACCACATTTAAGTCTCATTTAGCTATTAAAATAATTTCATTCTACAGTGTTTTAGATTTATTTGACAAAATTTTACTTGTTTTATCATTTAGTACTTGCGTTTTACTGTCTTACATTGGTTTAACCAACCCTCTGTTAAAACCATCTATTAGTTTGGTTTTACTCAACTTCAGTCTAGTTTAACCGTCCTTCAGTCGGGTTTTGGTTTGTTTTATTATCTTTAAGTAAATTTTTTCACTGTTTAGTTTAGTTGTACTGTCTTTTCCACTGGTTTTTACCAACAAACTTTATCTTTAATTCAGTGACTGGTCCAGTTTTGGGTCCATAGGGTCTGTTCATAGGTGGTTCTGGTTGATCAGACCTCTGTGGGTTCTACTGGTGGTTCGTTGGTGGTTCTGGTTCATTGGACCTCTGTGGGTTCTGTTGGTGGTTCGTTGGTGGTTCTGGTTGATCAGACCTCTGTGGGTTCTGTTGGTGGTTCGTTGGTGGTTCTGGTTGGTCAGACCTCTGTGGGTTCTACTGGTGGTTCGTTGGTGGTTCTGGTTCATTGGACCTCTGTGGGTTCTGTTGGTGGTTCGTTGGTGGTTCTGGTTGATCAGACCTCTGTGGGTTCTGTTGGTGGTTCGTTGGTGGTTCTGGTTGATCAGACCTCTGTGGGTGCTGTTGGTGGTTCATTGGTGGTTCTGGTTCATTGGACCTCTGTGGGTTCTACTGGTGGTTCGTTGGTGGTTCTGGTTGGTCGGACCTCTGTGGGTTCTGCTGGTGGTTCGTTGGTGGTTCTGGTTGGTCGGACCTCTGTGGGTGCTGTTGGTGGTTCGTTGGTGGTTCTGGTTCATTGGACTTCTGTGGGTTCTGCTGGTGGTTCGTTGGTGGTTCTGGTTGGTCGGACCTCTGTGGGTTCTGCTGGTGGTTCGTTGGTGGTTCTGGTTGGTCGGACCTCTGTGGGTTCTGCTGGTGGTTCATTGGTGGTTCTGGTTCATTGGACTTCTGTGGGTTCTGCTGGTGGTTCGTTGGTGGTTCTGGTTGGTCGGACCTCTTTGGGTTCTACTGGTTCTTGGGTGTTTTTTCTCTTTTCTTTCTTTTTTGCTTCTGCTTCTAAACATGTGACTTTGAAGCGTCTCTCAGCTTCATCTTCTTCACAGTGAAATGCAATTAGCCTGACAGTCAGCAGGGATCCCAGATGAAAAGTCACATTTTTTGATGAGTTCATTAGATTTCTGGGGAATCCACGGCGTCGTACAGGAGGAGGAACCCCCCCGGCAAACAAATGAAGGCAGATTAAGAAAACAAAACAAAACAGGCCCAGAGTGATTACAACACATGTGAGGAAGGATCAGAGCAGGTTAACGGTGTCTGCTGGGTTTAAGTAAAAAAACGAAACGTGTCCTGTATGGATATTGAATCGTGTGTTTGATGATCAAACCTTTTGTCGCTGCGTATTTTCTGAAACATGATACAACAATAATTTGACTTGAACGACACATCGTCTGTGTCTGGTTTTAATAAACTGTGATCCATTCACAGATGCTGCAATATTTGGACCTGAGCAGCAATTAAAGCAATTAGAGAATGACAGGAAATGAAAGTGAGAGCATGGAAGCAGATCTGAGGAGGAGGAAGAGGAGGAGGAGGAGGAGGAGAAGGAGGAGGAGGAGGAGGAAGAGGAGAAGGGGGAAGAGGAGGAGGGGGAGGAAGAGGGAGGAAGAGGGAGGAGGAGGAGAGAGGAGGAGGAGGAGGAGGGGGAGGAAGAGGGAGGAGGAGGAGGAGAAGGAGGAGGAGGAGAAGGAGGAGGAGGAGGAGGAAGAGGAGAAGGGGGAAGAGGAGGAGGGGGAGGAAGAGGGAGGAGGAGGAGGAAGAGGAGGAGGAGGAGGAGAAGGAGGAGGAGGAGAAGGAGGAGGAGGAGGAGAAGGAGGAGGAGGAGGAGGAAGAGGAGAAGGGGGAAGAGGAGGAGGAGGAGGAGGAGAAGGGGGAAGAGGAGATGGAGGAGGGGGAGGAAGAGGGAGGAGGAGGAAGAGGAGGGAGGAGGAGGAGGAGGAGGAGGAGGAGGAGGAGGAGGAGGAGGAGGTTGAAGTCTGGACCTCAGTGTGAGGTGGTGCACAGGTGTGTCTCTGCTTTATAGACGTTTACATCCACACTGTTCCTTTAGGAACATGAGCTGATCTGGGGATGGATGGATGTTGTCCTCCATTCATATCACTCTGTCCAGACTCTGAATGCATCGTCCTCTTCTTCTTCTTCTTTTTCTTCTTCTTCTTCTTCTTCTTTTTCTTCTTCTTTTTCTTTTTCTTCTTCTTCTTTTTCTTCTTCGTCTTCTTTTTCTTCTTCGTCTTCTTTTTCTTCTTCTTTTTCTTCTTCTTCTTCTTCTTCTTCTTTTTCTTCTTCGTCTTCTTTTTCTTCTTCTTTTTCTTCTTCTTTTCTTCTTTTTATTCTTCTTCTTCTTCCTCTTCTTCTTCTTCTTCTTCTTCTTTCTCAGGCTCTAATAGTCCATGGGTCTTTGTTTCCTGGTTTTATTTTCCCTTTCTTTCTAAACTCAGCTTCAGGTCAAAGGTCTGGAGGATCAGACCTTCATCCTCCTCCTTCTACTGATCCCAGAAGAACAGACTAAAGAACAGCTGACATGTGGGTTGGACGTCCAAAATAAAACACAAACATGTGGAAAGGTTTCATTATTCATTCATTAGAATGTATATTTATTTAATTATCACATTGATCATATATTGTCAAGTACATATTGTCCAAATGTGGTGTTTTTGTTTATGACTCAAGTTAATGAAAAAAAAAAAGTGAAAAACAAATCATATGAAAAACATTCTGACATCACAATGGCACTGTTCACATGATGCACTTTAAAACTGAAGGAATAAAGTGAAGACGACGTCTGAAGCACACTTGAATTTAATAGAATCTATATTTATGATCCCAGTCGGAGGGAATCATGTCTTCTTCTACATCCTGGGCACTTCTGTCCTGGTTTACTACATTTATTTTATGAAACTCCTCTTGTTTAGGATCAGACTTTATTGTTTTTTGGGTTTTATTCCAGAAACGAGACGATAAATTAACTTACACTCAGATGCAGCTGAATGTGTCCACATGTGACCTGGATCTGATCTGTTCCAGACAGTCTGAACAGCACTAATCTGACCCAGACCACTTTCATATGCGGTCCTAAATCTGACCCAGACCACTTTAACATGCAGTCCTAAATCCAATCTGGACCACTTTAATATGCAGTCCTAAATCTGACCCAGACCACTTTCATATGCGGTCCTAAATCTGACCCAGACCACTTTCATATGCGGTCCTAAATCTGACCCAGACCACTTTCATATGCGGTCCTAAATCTGACCCAGACCACTTTCATATGTGGTCCTAAATCTGACCCAGACCACTTTCATATGTGGTCCTAAATCTGAACTAGATCTGATATTTTTCAATGCGACTTCAGTCTTAACGTCCAGGTCGCATTTATCCGACCTTTACGTCATTGAAATGTGACAAATATCACAGTTCTTTGTCCCAGGAGGAGGAGCGGAGGAAAACCATGTTAACTTCCGTCTTGTATCCCATCAGGACCTCTTTAGTTCATGTGGGTCACTTCAGGACCTCTTCAGTTCATGTGGGTCACTTCAGGACCTCTTCAGTTCATGTGGGTCACTTCAGGACCTCTTCAGTTCATGTGGGTCACTTCAGGACCTCTTTAGTGCATGTGGGTCACTTCAGGACCTCTTTAGTCCATGTGGGTCACTTCAGGACCTCTTCAGTTCATGTGGGTCACTTCAGGACCTCTTCAGTTCATGTGGGTCACTTCAGGACCTCTTCAGTTCATGTGGGTCACTTCAGGACCTCTTTAGTGCATGTGGGTCACTTCAGGGTCACATTCAGTTCAGACTCAAAACTGATAGAAGTCCCATCTAATGCGACCCAGTGACCCAACACACAAAAAAAATCGGATTTCACCAAAAAAATCTGACTTGCGCATTAACACCTGCTGTGTGGGCGGAGCCTTAGAGGAATCCTGGGTCTGTTGGACTGGTATCATAAAACAGGTCTCAGGTCCCTGTTTATCACATAAATAAAAACCCTCAGATCCATAAGTGTCGGGTTATTTTATCGCAATATATTTTTAATGAAAAGTTATTATTTCATATTCCAGGTAATTCCTCAAAAACATTGTTATTGACATGATACCATTTAAATGTTGAACTCAGCTTTTATAGATTTGATGTAATTGTAGTTTTTGTCTTACCACCCCTTAAACGTCCATATTTGGGTCCAAATGACCCACATTTATTTACAATAGAATTAAATCTGAACCTTTGATTCATTCACAGTAAAACCACAGGACTGCCTCAGTAAATGGATGTGGACTTTATTCTGTTACTGTTATAGATTATAGATTATAGATTATAGATTATAGATTATAGATTATAGATCAGGGGTGTCAAACTCATTTTAGTTCAGTTCCACATTCAGCCCAGTTTGATCTAAAGTCAAATAATAACAGTGAAAAAGTAAAATTACATTATGATAATGTTTACATCTACACCGTTTCCTAAAAATCTGAATAACATGAACAATTTTAAATGTCTTAAGTGCAATTTTAACAATATTCTGCCGCACTTCATCATTTACACACGTGCATTACAATTTATATTACAATTACAAACACACAAAACCTTTAGGAACAAGCAGAATGTTGGTAAAATTGCGTTTACTTCTCTAAAGACATTTCGGGTTGTTCATGTTATTCACATTTTTTGTAAAAGGACAGTTTGTTGATATAAACATTTTCATTTAATTGTACTTTTTTTTTTTTTTTTTTACACTAAAACAAAGATCAAATCTGCAGCTGTCATTATTTATAAGTTATTATGATAATATTTTACTGGTCTGACCCAACTGAGATGCAAATGTTCTGTATGTGGAACCTGAATTAAATAGGTTTTTGCACCATTGATTGTCAGTGTAAATGTTCAGTGTAATTTTTGCATTTCACAAATTCCTCCTACGGGCCGGACTGGACCCTTTTGTGGCCTGGTTTTGGCCCCCAGGCCGCATGTTTGACACCTGTGGACTTCATGGATGTGGACATTGTTCTATTACTGTTATATATTACATATCATAGACCATACAGGGTGGGGAAGCAAAATTTACAATGAACATTTAGTTGTTTTTTCTCAGCAGGCACTACGTCAATTGTTTTGAACCCAAACATATACTGATGTCATAATCATACCTAACACTATTATCCATACCTTTTCAGAAACTTTTGCCCATATGAGTAATCAGGAAAGCAAACGTCAAAGAGTGTGTGATTTGCTGAATGCACTCGTCACACCAAAGGAGATTTCAAAAATAGTTGGAGTGTCCATAAAGACTGTTTATAATGGAAAGAAGAGAATGACTATGAGCAAAACTATTACCAGAAAGTCTGGAAGTGGAGGAAGCAACAAAAAACGTACCAAAGCTTTTATTAAAGCTCTCAAACCCAAAATCCTAAAGGCTCCAACCAAATCCATGAGAAAAATGGCAACTGAACTTGAGGTAGACAACAAGAGCGTTAGAAATGCAGTAAAATATGATTTGAAGATTTAAATTCTCATGACTTTCAATAAACTAATTGGTCATACACTGTCTTTCAATCCCTGCCTCAAAATATTGTACATTTTGCTTCCCCACCCTGTATATACTTTGATTTTCAAATTTTCAAAATATTTTTAAAATTGTTTAAAAAATATATAAATATATATTAAAAAGTATAAAAAATATTTCACACATGAAATCATTCTTTTATGGACCAAAATAAAATACAAATGTTTATTTATAACATGACAAAATGACTAAAGTGTCATAAAACCCGTTGGTCATTTTGACCCGTGTTTGTTCCAGTTCAGGGTCCAGACTCTCAGGCATCAAAGGGTTAAAACCACACTGTGGTTTATTTTTAATGACTCTAGGCTTCGGTCCACTCTGCTTTAGACGCTGTGGATGTTTTAGAATTAAGCTTTGAATATGTCTCTGTTATAACGACAAGAATAAATCTGTTCTCCTCCTTCAGATCGTCCCTAAAATGACGTCATTCTGTTTTTTTTCTGTCGGTTTCGTGCACGTGAACATAAATCTGCGATCTGTGTAAATAAACCCAACGTCTCACTCATACATGAACTGATCAGATCATGAAATTCACGTCTGGATGAACTCGGATGCAGCTTTTACGCTTAATGAGAAACATACCGATGCTGGTCTGTCAGCGGTAACCATGGCAACGGGCCTTACTGTAACCCAGCGCTGTATAGTGAGTAGGACCGGAGGGAGGTTAGATGTGAGGCTCGTGTACACAAACACACACAAACACACACACACAAACACACAAATACACACAAACACACGCACAAATACACACAAACGCACACAAATACACACACACACATGGACGTCACATGATGTGA